>NC_040021.1:891673-1038315 GCF_000972845.2 Larimichthys crocea
GTTCATTCTCATTCTACTCCATCCCATTTATTTTAATCCATCTCCCTCCCCCACAGCATCGTACAGCAAGCCATCTGTACACACACACACACACACACACACACACACACACACACACACACACACACACACACACAGCCTCCAGCTCAGCCAGGTGGCTGGGTGGCCTCAAATAGGTCCTCATGCACCTCTGGCTCTGTGCTGATTGGAGTGAATGCAGCTCGTATGAAATTAAGCAGAGCTGCTCACCACTGTTAAAGTGGGTCACTGTGTGTGTGTGTGTGTGTGTGTGTGTGTGTGTGTGTGTGTGTGTGTGTGTGCGTGTGTGTGTGTGTGTCTATGGGGAGCTCACTACTTTAATTTTCATCTAAAATAAATCGAACATACGGTGAAATGGTTTCAGTCTCTCTCAGCTGCTGAGATATATTTATTCTGTTTTCCACGTCCGCGCTCTTTAATGTTTGATCTCCTCCTCGTGTTATTTTAATGTTCATAACCTCATTCTGTCTCTCTGTCTCTTCCTCCTGCAGCCAAACATGACGTGAACGGTAACAGGACGGTTCCACCTTTTCCAGAGGGGACAGAGATGGTCATGTTCGGTGAGTTAAATGTGATTTAATGTATTCTGGTACAGGCAGAACTTCATTTTGGCCCTTCCACTCTGGCTTCACCTCACAGCCTCACGGAGGTTGCCACTTGGTTCCAACACATCCTGGAAAATCTGGACATTTTGGAGACTAGTTTTCCAGGCATGGAAGCTCCTGAAAATTGATTAAAATATCCTAGAAATACTCTGTTATGGTTTGTATCAGCTGCCATCTCGTCTTGCTTCAAGACTGAATTAAAGACGCTGCAGCAGGTTTAGCCGGACGCTCCAGACGTCCTACCAAGCACTTCCCAGCTCCTCCTGGGGGTTCTTGAGGCGTTCCCGGGCTATGTAGTCCCTCCAGTGGGTTCTAGGTAGAGATGTCACGATACCAAAATGAGTAACCACGATACTATTCCAGGCAAACTATCACGGTTCTGGGTTTTATCGTGATACTGCAGCCTTTTTTAATTATTATTATTTTTATGAACTGCGAGGAATTTGTACAAGTTATAAATACTTATTAATTACTTATAATGCTGTTTGGTGCATGATAAACATAATACTGCTGAAGTAAGAATTAGACTGAAACAAGTTTGAAACTAGTTTGGTTTTTTAAATTAGTGTTGCCACTGACGACGACGCCGTGGCAGACTTGCCGCTCGGGCTCGGTGCTTCTGCCATGGTGAGTGTGTTGTCTCGTGTCTGGGCGAGACAGAACTTTAACTTGTTGTTTGTTCTGAAGCGAGTTTCTATGGAAGCGGAGCTGTCTTCATGGAGTTCGTTCTTTCCGGCAGAAACACACGAACAGCCAATCAGCTAACAGACGGGCGGAGCCAGCGTGCGGAAACAGCCTATCATATCCCCGGACGTCACCAGTAACAGGCAAACAGCCAATCATTCAGCAGCTGTGTAGTTCGGTTGCAGTAGTTGCCGTGTTGGTTTGTTTACAGGGAGTAGCGTGCAGTGAGAAGCCGGGAGGTAGAAACTGGCACCGGTAGTTTAGTAATCCACGGTAGGACCGTCCTGTAGAATTTCTAGTATAGTAGGAACCGTTACGAGTTGGCACCATGGGTACCGTGCAGCTCTAGTTCTGGGTCTGCCTCGGGGTGTCCTACCAGTTGGACGCGCCCAGGCGGACCGAACCACCTCAGCTGGCTCCCTTTGATGTGAAGGAGCTTCTCGTATCCGTGATCTCATTCTTTCGGTCTCTACCTAAAGCTGATGAGCAGAGGGGAGGGCTGGAACGTAGACGGACTATGTTGCCTTCCAGCTCAGCTCCCGACCTCACGCTCCATTTTTTCCATCACTCCTGAGATACTTGAACTCCTTCGCTAGTTGCTGATTAACTAAGCTGAATAAACCCTCCCGTAACGGTGCCACGTCGCGTAATCGCACCTTTTCTTGTCATCATTTCGGGATCTTTAAGGTTGTTGTCTTTTCTTTGAAGGTATGGGCTGTTTCTGGGGAGCCGAGAGGAAGTTCTGGAGACAAAAAGGGGTTTATTCCACCCAGGTGGGCTACTCAGGAGGGTACACATCCAACCCCAGCTACAATGAAGTCTGCACAGGTAACACACACACACACACACACACACATAGTGTACTGAGCAGTGTGTTGAGTCAATAGATTGTGGAAAACAAGTAAACAGAATAGTGAATAATTTCCCCCAGGTCCTATTATACTGCGGCATGGATAAGACTGACCACTCTGTGTGTGTTTGTGTGTGTCCAGACCTCCCAGTGATTCGTCCAGCCAGCCCGTACAGAGTGACTCCATCATTAGACCTGCATCACCGCCTGTCTGTCTAACTTAGTTTAACTCCTGTGAAAACACGTGAACGACCGTCAAAGCGTCTGAGAGTCCATTAATCGATATTTTCTGTCCTCGCTGGGCTCGTGGGCGAGATAACACGCCTCCCGTGGAGGTCGATGAGTTGGACGTTGTAGTTTTTTATCGGCAGAAACTGTGAAAATGTTGGATGAAACAAATTTAATGACGGTGATTGTAACGAGAGAAGCCACAGCCATGGACTCAGGCGAATGGTAGACGCTCCACGGTAATGGTGGATGGTGATGTGTTGGTTATTTAAATGGCACCAAATCATAACAGAGCACTGTACTCTTTATAATATTAGTTACAGAGACTCAGCAGTTCCCACCACGAGCAAACACTTGGTGACAGTGGCGAGCAGTCGGACGAACGTCGCACGATATAACGTCTGTTTGTGTTCGAGCGTCTGCGTCGCCTTTAGGATCCATCGTTAGGCGCAGAGATCGAATAAATCTGAGCAGTGTTTATAAACTCAGGTATGGACTAAATCATTAACTGATAAGTTGACAAATATTTTAGAGATTGATCACACTTTCCAACCGTCTAATTTTCCTTCATCTTTAATCGTAATAAGACAGTTTTCCATCATATTTCTTCCCTCTCTTTATTTATATATATATACCCGTTAGACTTTATCCGAGCCTGCTGATGAAGAGAAGCTCCCTTTAAACTCTCTGAAACAAAAATACTTCAGCATCTCGATGTGAACCTGGTTTGAACTTTTGTTTTTTGTTTTTTAAATTAGTGCATTATTTCTGCAGAGCGCTGAGAGATGAATGAAGAGCTGCTCACACCTTTCCATCTTCACTGTTGTTGGTTAAATATTTACAGTCAGATCGACGTAGGCTCAGACTGTGCTGATTAAATTTGCATGTTTGTTCTTTGGGTAATAAAAAAAAAAGGTAGTATTACTAAATTTAACACATTTTTCATTATTGGCTTCACTTATTTCTTCTACAGTTAAAGAAATATGTGTTTGTATATTATATTTTTACTGTGGCAAGAAGAGAACAAGAAAAGAAATGAGAACATTAGATTTAAATAATAAAGTAAATCAATTAATCTTTCTAATGATCTAATGCTAAAACACAACAAATCCATGGAATGTAAACCAAACAGAAAAATATTGTAAGAGAGAAAAGTCAGTCTTGTCAGCTCTGCAATGTCTACATTGTCCACTTGCTCCTGTTCTGGCACGACGCCAACCTCCTCTTCTTCTTCCCGGTGGTCTAAAACGTCTGTGGAACAACTGAACCAAACGTTTCCCAGCCTCCGTAACCCGTGGCCACATCCTGAGCTCTTTTATTTGGTCAACGTGCTGTTGATTAACGATGGTTTTTGTCCTGTATGCCTCATATTTATATCAATGTTCTTACGTCGAGGAGTCGTTCTTTACTCTCAGTGCACTGTGGCATCCATAGATGAGACTAATATGATGAACTATCATCATTTGTTCATGTTGAAACAGTGACATAATGAGGTAAACGAACATTATGTGGACAACAGCTTCTCTGCAGCTTCATCCTCCGCTCCGCTCCCAACCACTATTTTATCCCTCGTCTTGTCCGAGATGAATTCATTCCAGCGAGATCGTCCTGGTGAGGCATTAATTTAATATCGACCGCTGCTTTGTCTCTGTTCGCCAATATCTACCGTAGGAATCCATAACTCCTGATATTAAAAAAGTAATAAGGCAGAAAGAGAGAGAGAGGAGAGGAGGTGGAATGAGAGATGGGAGGAAGATGAGGTGCAGTGTAATGGGTCACACTCATTACCAACACCAGCTGCTATCTGTCTGTCTGCAGGACTGATCGTTTGTTATGGTTCATCATGATAATCAGCTTTGGGCCAATACGAGTGTTTCAAGGACAATACATGTATTTTTGGCTTTTTAAGGTGAAAGTTTGAGGAAATTTCTTTATTTCTCTATCTGGTGTCTTAGTCCTGGTTTGGTCCGATGTTCTTTGGTTGGTTTTAGTCCACCAGCTTTCAAATGAGGCACCTCGTCTTCTTCAAGGAGCTGTAGTGGTTCAAACTAACCGTTAATCTGAGCAGGACAGTCGACAGAACGGCCTCAACTCGAGGTTTTTGTTCTATAACTGTCCATATTCGTTTGAAACTGTGGGCGCTAAATCGTTTTCAGACACACGTGAACTCACCGATGTCGTGTTTTGCAGGTCGGACGGGGCACGCCGAGGTGGTGAGAGTTGTCTTCCATCCAGAGAAGATCAGCTTTGGCAAACTGCTCAAAGTTTTCTGGGAAAGCCACAATCCGACTCAAGGTACAAGCTCAGCTGCAGACACACTCACTCACATAACCAAACCCCGAACAGAACGTAAATGTACCTCAGAGGTCGCTTTGATGAAACCTGATGGCGTGTTAGTGTCAGCAAACACGGGCGAGTGGGATCCTGTCGCTGTTTGCTGTATGCAATTTTAATTGTTTTAATGATTGTGTCTTTTATTTTGAGATGGAAGATGGAACAGGTGGAAATATTTCAGTTAATTAAGTTAAATTGTTCTTGTTGTACATTTCGTTATTAGTTCTGAATGTACGGCATTTGGTTATCTTCGTTAAAAGATCCCCTTAGTTTGATTAGGGAATAAAAGTCAGCCTGTTCTTCGTGATGTTTCTGTGAGCCTGCTTCTCTCTTTACGACATAGTCACAGACTGAAGTCGTCAGGATTTAAACTCTGGGGATCATAAATAACAGAATGACTTCGCTCCTGACCAAAGTGTGCGACTGACAGATTGACTGACACACACTGACACACCACAAACCTCTGAGCTCACCAAACCTCGCCGCTGACAGGCCTGACAGGCTGACGCCGAAACGATGAGAGAATACACGATGAAATGATCAGCTCACAGCGCTCGGCTCGGTTATATTTTTGGAAATGCTGTCAGCTGTTGTTTTCGGATGAAGTGATGCCGTCTGTGCCGAGAAACCGAGCGGGAAAGGCTCCTCGCGTCACGTCTGCTGAAAGCCGTGTTTTACTTTCAGGGATGCGACAGGGGAACGACGTCGGGACGACGTACCGCTCTGCCGTCTACACCTACACAGAGCAGCACCTCGACGAAGCTTTGGCCTCCAGAGATGAATACCAGAAGGTACCAACCTTTGACTCCATTTCCCAGTATGCAACTGTCTGAAATATAATGTCTGTGTGTGTGTGTGTAACATTTGCCATATACGTCCATATGCTTTTACACACACACACACACACACACACACACACACACACACACACTCCCTCTGTTGAACTCTCTCCTGCTGAGACTTCTGCACCACCATCCCACCAACAGGGCTTGTTGCCATGGAAACTGACGAGGAAGAGGTTACTCTATTCTTTTCTATTCTATTCTAGTGTCGTCTGGTTCTGCTTCTTCGTGGGAGATTTTCTCTCTCCGCTGTTCGTTCTCTCCGGTTTTTTCTTTCTGAAACCTCGTTTCTGTCTCTTTCTGCCTCCGACGCCGCCGATCGAACCAATCGCACGCGTGCCTGGTAATCTGTGGCGAGCAGGCGGGTAGGGACTGAGCGTCAACCTCCGTAACTCGTCCACCTGAGGCTGGCTCCAGAAGTGAGTCAGTCTCCATAAGTCCCCATGTTCAAAAGAAATAATAATAATAATAATAATACATTTTATTTGAAAGCGCTTTTCAGGGTACTCAAAGACACTTTACAGAGAAGAACATTAAATCATCAAAACAATAAAGACAGTGCACTAAAAACACATTAGACATTAAACATTAAAAGCAATTATAAATAAACATGTTTACAGCCTGGTACCCCTCATAGATACCTCACCACTTTTCGTTATAATTAATCTGAATTTTAATTAATAAATAACTTTGTTTTTACCAAATCTTACTTCTGTTTCTCACACGAGCTGCCACGTAACATATATTTGAGGGACTCGTCAAATATATAGTTAATAAACATAAAACGTGAGTCAAAACAGAGTCTGAACAAACCCTGAAAGTGTGTGTGTGTGTGTGTGTGTGTGTGTGTGTGTGTGTGTGTGTGTGTGTGTGTGTGCGCGCTAGTTTTGCAACTAAAGCGATTTTTGTGGAGGACAGATTTAAGGCCCAGATGGTTTGGCATGGAGTGTGTTTGCTATAGGCCAACTGCTCACACACACACACACACACACACACACACACACACACACACACACACACACACAGATGGGAGAGGGTGGGGGAGACAATCTGGTGAGAAAAAAAAATGAGAGAGGAAACAAAACCTCTGAAGATTGACGGAGGGATGCGGCGGTTTGAATAATTTTTCTACAGTGTGTATGTGTGTGTGTGTGTGCACAGCGATTATCAGTATAGATGACAAGAATTGGGCCAAAACTACCTGCGTGACATAGAAATTTAACAGTGGTCTCTCTCTAACAAACAAAGACCAGCTTTAGCTTTTTGACCCTCCTGAGGATTTACCGGCTCGTTTTGTTTCGTTCTCAACAACAGCTTCATATTTCAGAAAGCATCCATCAAAAAAATACACAAGCTACGCCTCTCCGCAGATCAGAGCGGGTACAAATATTGTCTAAAATAGCCGTCCTGCCTCCTCCTACCAACAAACCTAAATATTGGCAGAGACGTGGATCATCGTTGGTTGCTCCGACAAGCCGTCTGTGATGACACCCACCTGTCAATCAAAGCGTCCACGCTCTTAACCCTGCATAACTTTAAGCCTTAATATAATGTGAACAGGTGAGTTGTATATAAATTCACCCTCAGTACAGTTGTCATGAACGGGGAAATTAGCTACAGAGACCAAAACTGTTTTTGTACCAGGCTGTAAACATGTTTATTTCTGCTGTGAAGTTGGACATTTGGACATGGGGACTTATGGAGACTGACTCACTTCTGGAGCCAGCCTCAAGTGGACGTTTGAGGAACTGCAAATATGATGTGAGCATCATATTTCTGGACCTGTGTGAGTTTGTGTACTGAGTTGTAGTGAAGCTGAATCTCTCCGTCGAGCTCCGGCTGTGAAATATTGATGCATCGTGCTTCTTGGAGTCGTCGTAGGCGGCTTGCTTCTCTTTGTCCCTGCAGCCGCTGATGCTAACTCGCCTCTCCTCCTGCCGTCAGTCCAAACAAAGCTGAACGTGTGAAAAATGCATCGCAGCATCCCGGGAAACGCCTGCCGGACACTTCCTGCATGTAAATTAAAAAAACGCCTCCTGCTTCCTCTCCTGTCGACGCGTGAAAGACGTCGATGGGAGAAGAAGACAGAGCGGTGTGTTTAATCTGGTGTCAGGGTATTGACTGTGTTCGCTTTGCTGCCCGGCTTGATTGTATTGTGTGTGTGTGTGTGTGTGTGTGTGTGTGTGTGTGTGTGTGTGTGTGTGTGTGTGTGTGTGTGAGGTACAACAGCACTGCAGAAAATTACCTTGCAGGCGGCTGGCGTTTGTCTGCAGCATGAAAGGAGCCTCCCTTTTCTTCTCCTCTCGCCTCCTGCCATCATTAGGGTGTGCACTGCGTCTAAAATGGCAGGTGGAAGTGGGAACGGTGTGTGTGTGTGTGTGTGTGTGTGTGTGTGTGTGTGTGTGTTTTATGTAATAATGTGTGCTCGCTCAGCGTTGTGTACTCATTGTTCTGGCATCTCTCTCTTTAGCTACGCTTTCTTTACATATTTCAGCTTCTCGACACAAAACAGCTGTTTGCCTTTCTTTCTTTCTTTCTTTCTTTCTTTCTTTCTTTCTTTCTTTCTTTCTTTCTTTATTCACCTGTATTTATTTCTTTCTTTCTTTACCCTCGTCCCTCTCTTCCTGTCTCGTGGCTCTCTTGTCAGCATTGTTCACATTTCGCAGCTTTACCGGAGCGAGTCAAGGTATTTGCATTTCAAATGAGAAATCTACTTCTCTGACATGCAAATTAATGATGTGAATTATGCATTTATAGCCGGCTGCTAACAGCAGCAGCAGCCCCACACAAACGCACTGAGAACAGGCAAAGGATGGAGGGACGGACACCATCAGAGCAGAACAATGGGGGAAAGAAGTAACTGTTTTTATGTGTCAGCAGCTTCTATAGCCAAAATTCATGATCTTTAATCTTTGACGTGAGAATGTTTCTGCAGTTCCTCTAACGTCCACCTGAGGCTGGCTCCAGAAGTGAGTCAGTCTCCATAAGTCCCCATGTTTCACAGCAGAAATAAACATGTTTACAGCCTGGTACAAAAAACAGTTTTGGTCTCTGTAGCTAATTTCCCCGTTCATGACAACTGTACTGAGGGTGAATTTATATACAACTCACCTGTTCACATTATATTAAGGCGTGGACGCTTTGATTTGCACGTAAAAGAACCTGCACATGTTCTCTGTGACCCTTTCTGCTGTGAAGTTGGACATTTGAACATGGGGACTTATGGAGACTCACTTCTGGAGCCAGCCTCAAGTGGACGACAAGAGGAACTGCAGTTTTGGCACTTCAAGAAGACTTGGAGACCTTCCAGCCTTAAGTCTGATTAATCCGACATTTGCTTTGCAGCATGTTTATCTTAAAAAAGGTAGAAAGGAACTAAAATGATGAAACGTGCTTTAACTTGCAGTCTGCACATTGAATTTAAGAGATTCGGGCTCTGATCTCTCTCAGGACGTCAAACACTGGTTTGATTTCTGCAGCAGCCTTTAGTTTCTGCCTGAAACATATTTTAGCATAACTTCATTCATTTGCTCGGATTATTTTCATCCTCTCGTGGTCGAAAGGTAAATAAATGGCGCCTCCTGAATCATAAAAGAGTCCCATTGTGACTAACTGCTGTGTCGTACCTCCACCCTACTTACTCAAATTAAATTGTGGTGTCAGTGCAGGAAGTGATGAATCAAACAGCGGGGGGCCTCTCGTCTCTTTGGTGTTTTTCTGTTTCCCTCCGGGGTTTTGTTCGCTGACATCTTCTTTAACAACTTCCGAGCGCTGACGTCAGTGAACGCTCCTCAAACAATTACCCCTCGCTAACTATTAGAGGCAGCAATGTGTGAAATTACCCCGGCGCTGCTTTTAAGTCTGATTGTTTCTTTGGACTATAAATAAACAAAGAAAACTTTTTATTATTTCCCCGAGGAGCTCTTTCCACTCCGACTGGAGTTTAACATTAAACCCGTGCTTTGTATGAAGACTCTCCTCACGACACAGATATGCAGTTGGACTGCTGCACAAAAGCACAACTTTCTAACTTTATTCAGCGATGGGTCGCAGCTTAAAACATTCAATAACGACAAAATGAAGAATTCTTTACAAATATTTACATATTTTAACGTCAGGAGAATGTGGAGGAGGCAGTTTGTGGTTCACTAGTTTAGGGTTTTTTCCGTAAAGTCTCATGTATAGCTGAAACAGCTCCATAATCACAGGCTTTGCATCACGCTGTATAATTAAGCCGTAAATTATAGTATGCCATAATTTTACTGTTGAGTTCGCAAAATGAAACGGGCCGATCCGGTTATTAAATATTTAACCTGAATACTCGGCGAGCAAATGAGGAATTCCCAGAAACAGACACAAACACTGATTATAATATAATACACACACATATATATAATACACATTTATATATAATAAACTCAACATGTTTGTGTTTATTTATATAAATATGGACAGTTGTAAGCTTATATTACTCACTAGTCCAGCACCAAAAAGCACCGTCCTCTTCGTTCTCTTCTCCTCTGCCATTATATCCATAGAGGCTGCTGACCCTAGTTACATTGCCCAGCTCGGGTTCTGGCATGACACCAGGTCCAAAACGCCTGTGGTACAAACACTAACACTGCTCTGAGCTCACAGTCCGGGCAGCCCGGCTAACAGAGTGAGCTAACATGAGCTAACAGCAGCTAACAAACTGGCTCTCCACGATACGATCAAATAAGAAGCTTTGCTGTAAACACACACGCTAAAAAACACAGCAACACTCTCCATTACAGTTTCATAAGTGTGTGTGTGTGTGTGTGTGTGTGTGTGTGTGTGTGTGTGTTTTCATGCTCGCTGTGTCTCTTTGTCTTTTAATTTACCCACACGCCATCTGGTTGAGTAATTTTTATCACAAGGAGGAGAAGGTGTCATCACCAACTGATTGGGCTGTGAATGTGTGTGTGTGTGTGTGTGTGTTTGTGTGTGTGTGTGTGTGTGTGTGTGTGAGTCTTACTGTACATGAGTGTTTTTTTCTGAGTGTTTTGCAGTATGAGGCCTCGACAAGATGAGCTCACAGTCCGGACAGCATGGCTAACAAACTGAGCTAACAGCAGCTAACAAACTGAGCTAACATTAGCTAAAAGCAGCTATCAAACTGAGCTAACATTAGCTAAAAGCAGCTATCAAACTGAGCTAACATTAGCTAAAAGCAGCTAACAAACAGAGCTAACAGCCGCTATCAAACTGAGCTAACATTAGCTAAAATCAGCTAACAGACTGAGCTAACAGCATCTATCAAACTGAGCTAACATTAGCTAACAGCAGCTATCAAACTGAGCTAACATTAGCTAAAATCAGCTAACAAACTGAGCTAACAGCAGCTAACAAACTGAGCTAACATAAGCTAAAAGCAGCTAACAGACTGAGCTAACAGCAGCTATAAAACTGAGCTAACATTAGCTAAAAGCAGCTATCAAACTGAGCTAACAGCAGCTATCAAACTGAGCTAACATTACCTAACAGCAGCTATCAAACTGAGCTAACATTAGCTAAAAGCAGCTAACAAACTGAGCTAACAGCCGCTATCAAACTGAGCTAACAGCAGCTATCAAACTGAGCTAACATTAGCTAAAAGCAGCTATCAAACTGAGCTAACAGCTGCTATCAGACTGAGCTAACATGAGCTAACAGCAGCTACAGTTGGCAGCAGTTTACTTCGCTGTCCATCAGGAAACTGTAAATCACAGTTGAACATTAGTGGAGCTCAGAATAGAACTTCATATCCCATCATGCACTCTGTTCATTGTCTCATTGTCGTCGTTATTTTTAGCCTCTCCATGAATCCGTAAATGTTGTCGTCTTTGTTGTTACTTCTTCTTCCAGGTTCTGACGGAGGACGGTTTTGGTCCGATTACAACAGAAATAACCGAGGCGAAGCCGTTCTACTACGCCGAGGACTACCACCAACAGTACCTGAGTAAGAACCCCGACGGATACTGCGGCCTGAGCGGGACGGGAGTCTCCTGTCCAATCGGAATCAAGCCGAAGATGTAGATTTCCAAGGATGGAGTTTTAAAACGCTTACAGAATCAAAAAGCTTTGAGATTTAAGTATATTAACAGGACATTTATGAATATTTTATACATAAATGTCAACAAATGGGAAAGCTGTAGCTCTTTTTCTGCTGTAACACGTCACTTTTGTGAAAGGCTTCACATTAAAAATAGTCTCTGATACACACTGTACTATTTCATATGTTAGATATATGAAAGCAAAACGTTTTTTAAAGAAATATTCTTGCAGTTTGACCGAAATAAGTTTGTTTTGTTTTGGTGCCTGCAGATTTAAATTATGTTTCTATTCTTCAGCTTGCTTTATAAATGATAAATGATGATTTAAAGGTCCAGTGTGTCAGATACAGGCTCAGTAACTCGCTAAATCTGACACACTGGCCCTTTAAGAGAGGGTTGCTTTGACATTAATGCTGTTTTTAAAAGTCTATAAAAGAATAAAACATCATAAAAGCTTTTGAAATCTTTTCTGTTTCCTGACCAAGTGGCAACCTCTGCGGATGTGAAGTGTCAAAAAACTGCAGTTCCTCAAACGTCCACTTGAGGCTGGCTCCAGAAGTGAGTCAGTCTCCATAAGTCCCCATGTTCAAATGTCCAACTTCACAGCAGAAATAAACATGTTTATAGCCTGGTACAAAATCAGTTCGCTCTTCCTGGGTTTGCAGCAGACGGAGGTGAACAGGAGGTCTTATTTTTTATTAAAAATGCATGTTTGTGTTTGCCCTTTGGTGGCGTGGCAGGGTTTTTGGATGACCTCCTTCCTGAAGTAACGTTCCAACCCGTGACTCGTCTGTCATCGCGGCTAATCCTCGGCGCTCACGCGTGTTTGTACGGTACACGTGTGTGTTTTGACAGTGTGGCATGCAAACACAAGCACCAGGAGAAGAGAGCGTTGGTGTCGGGTGCCAGGCCCCTCCAAAAAGCTTGGCATCGCCATCACAGAGAGAGGGAAGAGATCAGTCTCTTTTGGTAATGGCAGAGCGCCATCGTGGATTTCTGCTGCGCTTGGATCGCCTCCATGATGCGGGCTTGCAGGACTACGGCGCAACCGGCTTCGCAAAGCCAAATCTGACCGCTATGTTTGGAACGGAGCCGACGGAGGAGGATATTTTTGTGCAAAGTTTTATTTTTGTAGTTTTCAATAAAATGCTCCTTTAAGCTTCGTTCAATGAATTACCAGAGCAGCATTGATCATCTATTACAAATGTGTGGTCAGAGGAATATCCATCATATCGAACAAGGACGACACCAGCTGGGCCCCATCCCATTTTTTAATAAAACAGCCAGTATTGGCTCAGTATAAGTCAGTGTGACCCCCACAGACTGAGAGGAACCTTTGTTCTATCTGGATTGGTTGGTTGGATACAGAACAACAATAACTCAAAGATGATTGGTTCAAATTAAAGTTACAGGTCTTTGAGTAACGTCTGTGCACAATACTGTTTTATTGTTGAGTATTGAGAGCTGTGAACTGAAACTTGTCACTAACATCTGGTTCATCCATTCAAAATCTCTTTACCTGTTCCTTCTGATTCGTATTTGTCCCAATAGCTCAGATTTTATATGACTTTATGCACGATGCAAGGTCCAGTGTGTTGGATTTATCAGCACCTATAGCAGCGAAGTTGCAGATTGCATAAAAAAGTAAAAGGCCATATCTAGATCAGTGTTTGTTTGTCTGCTCGAGTCGTTTTTCCTCACTCGAATCGAGGGTCTAAGGACAGAGGGGGTCACTCCCTGTACAGACTGGAAAGCAAATGTATTTTGTGACTTTGGGCTATGAAAATAAAATCTGATTTGATTTGTACAGAGAGATCACGAGGCAACATTGTTTCTGTCTTTCAAACACCATCACTTCTCTAATCTAACTAGGCCTCCTGGAGCTGTACCTGGTTGGAACACACATGATTATGCTGCCATCATGTGGCATGTCCAAAATATGAGCACATGGTTCAAGATCACTGAGGTAACAAACCCAAACACAGGATATGAAGCTTTATTATTATTATTATTATTATTATTATTATTATTATTAAAGTATTTATGATTCTGATTTTACTTTGAACCAGGAGTCAGAATTCTTAAAAATATAAATAAATAAAAGTTCGTGATATTATTTATTTATTATTTATTATTATTATTATTTATTTATTTATTATTTTTTAATAGGTACAGATAGGTAGATAAAATTTACTTATTAAATTAATAATAAATAATTAATGTCAATTAAATTAACAATTACAAATAAAATAATAATTAAAATACAAAAAATTTCTTTAATTAGAACTCGTTACGGGCTTTTATTTTGAAGGAGTTCATTGGCTCTCGTGTTTTCGCGCCTTTGCTGACCGTTAGTTGTTTAATCGTGACGTGCACAGTTTACATAGCAACAGTAAACTTCCCTCAACTCCAGCTCAGCTCGGACTCGGGACGAAAGGTGAGTTAATGTTTGATTAAATGTGTCTGTCATCCATTTTAAAACTTTTTAAAACGTTTTATTCAGGTTAATTAATTATAATAATTTTAAAGTTTTCTCGCTCGTGTCCGAGATATGTGAGTTATAATAAAGACACAGCAGCAACTATTTCACTGATTCTGTGAGTACACTGGATCAATTTTATGGAGGAAATGTTTCTGGTTTTCCCTCTGTGTCCTCCGGCTGCTCCGCCTCAACTCTCTGTGACTTACAGAGTTTATGATGGATGAAGTAAACTGCTGGAACAGCTGTTAGCTGCTGTTATCTGTTGCCAGTCTCGTTAGCCTGCTGTTAGCTCATTCGTTAAGCTCCAGTTCTTCTAGCTGTGTAGATTTATGTTACTCAGTTGTTAGCTGCTGTTAGCATTGTTAGCCATTGTTAGTCTGTAGCCTGTGTATCTAGTTTTTCGCGTGTTAGCCAGTCTGTTAGCTGCTGTTAGCTCATGTTAGCTCAGTCTGTTAGCTGCCATGTTAGCTCATGTTTAGCCAGTCTGTTAGCTGCTGTTAGCTCATGTTAACTCCTTTTGTTAGCCTGCTGTAGCTCATGTTAGCTCATTTGTTAGCTACTGTTAGCCTGCTTTGCTGTTAGCTCAGTTTGTTAGCTGCTGTTAGCTCAGTTTGTCAGCTGCTGTTACTCAGTTTGTTAGCTGCTGTTAGCTATGTTAGCTCAGTTTGTTAGCTGCTGTAGCTATGTTACTCACGTTTGTTAGCTGCTTTAGCTACTGTTAGCTCGTTGAGCTGCTTTTAGCTATGTTGCATTGTTAGCTGCTGCTTAGCTATGTTAGCACAGATTTGTTAGCTGCTGTTAGTGTGTTAGCTCAGTTTGTTAGCTGCTGTTTAGCTCAGCTGTTATCTGCTCTAGTTTAAGTTAGCATAGTTTGTTAGCTGGTTCTAGCTATGTTAGCTCGTTTGTTAGCTGCTGTTAGCTCAGTTCGTCAGCTGTGTAGCTAATGTTAGCTCAGTTTGTTAGCTGCTGTTAGCTCTGTTTTTAGCTCAGTTTGTTAGTGCTGTTAGCTGCTGTTAGCTCAGTTTGTTAGCTGCTGTTAGCTAAGTTTGTGCTTCTCGTTAGCTCAGTTTGTTAGCTGCTGTTAGCTCGTTTCAGCTGCTTTTTAGCTCTGTTTGTCAGCTGTGTTTAGCTCAGTTTGTTAGCTGCTGTTAGATGTTGTTCTTTGCTGTTAGCTCAGTTTGTTAGCTGCTGTTTAGCTGCTGTTAGCTCAGTTTTTTAGCTGCTTTAGCTCCTTTGTCAGCTGCTGTTAGCTCCAGTTTGTTAGCTGTTGTTAGCTGCTGTTAGCCTTTTAGCTTGTTAGGGCTATTTAGCCTCAGTTGTTAGCTAGCTTAGTTTGTAGCTGCTGTGTTAGCTGCTTGTTAGCTCTAGTTTTTGCTGCCGTGTTTAGCTCAGTTTGTTTAGCTGCTGTTAGCTGCTGTTTAAGATAAGCTGCTGTTCGCTGCTGTTTAGCTCAGTTTGTTAGCTTGCTGTTTGTTAGCGCTCAGTTTGTTAGCTGCTGTTAGCTCAGTTTGTTAGCTGCTGTTAGCTGTTGTTAGCTGCTGTTAGCTCAGTTTGTTAGCTGCTGTTAGCTCAGTTTGTTAGCTGTTGTTAGCTGCTGTTAGCTCAGTTTGTTAGCTGCTGTTAGCTCAGTTTGTTAGCTGCTGTTAGCTGCTGTTAGCTCAGTTTGTTAGCTGTCTGGCGGCTATCGTAGTTTACTGTAAAAAGCTGTTGCGCAACACTCTGGTTGGACTTCACCTGGTTGTGAAATCTGGGATCTTCTGTCAGCGTGAGTGTTGCTGGATGACCTGGAGTCACTTAATGTTAACAGGCATGACTCAGACATGAAGGGATCAGGTTTCAGTAAACGAGGAATTCACGAGAGGTCAAGAAAAGGTGAGGAGACAACACAGTGTTTCCATTTGTCATACAGATGAAGACAACTGAGTGAGTATCGTCCAGCCATGTCTGCTGAAATACCCGTGCAGAGGACAGACCGGAGGACACGCGTGGACTCAGATCAGTCTCCTGGTCCTGCTGTGGTAGAGCACCAAGAGGACAGACCCATGTACCTCCACTGTCTCCTGAGCCCTGATGGTGTTATCTCCATCGGACAACACCAGGATGCCGAGGCCGTAAACACTGTAACTCAGTCCACGCAACACGTGAGTCTGAATAAATAAAAATATTCTCAAATAAATCATTTGTAACAGTAGAAGGCTGCTGTGTCTTCCTCTTGCCAGTAGATGTCAGTAGAATATCATCAGATTTCTCTTGTAGAGCATCTGACTCTGCAAACTCACATACATCGGTGCATGTCCTGTGTCTGTCGGCAGGTTCTGGATCATCCACATGAGGTGGTCCAGCAGCAAATAGAGCAGATCCACCAAGTTCTACAGGAGCAGAGCAGACTGTTAACTCTACTGGGACGAGGTGAGTGTCCACACTCCCTGATACGTGGTTCTGCACTCAGTGTCATCCCGGTTATCTGGGGTCGGGTCAGGCTTCCAGATGTCTTCCTCCCTCTGGCAACACATTCTACATCCTCGATGAGCTATGTAGTCCCTCCAGTTGGTTCTGGGTCCAGGCCCAAGGGTCTGATTTGGACATCTGGACTTTTCTGGAGCACCTCCAGATGTCCAAGTGCACAAAAAAGTTATTTTAAGTCTCCTAAACTGTGAATCAGGGGGATGGATTGTACTCAGAGACTGTATAATACATGGATGTCGTATCCGTGAGGCCAAATCACGCCTGGTTGCTCTAATAAGCCACCTGTAACGACACCCAGTTTACCGGATTGTTGGGAGTCATGCGTGTACTCAGAGTGTTAATCAAAGTTCAGGGTTTATTCTTGCATGCATAATGACGACTCCTGCACGTCTTTAATTTCTTGTTTTGCACACGTCAGCCTGAAATAATGCAGATGTCTTGTTGCGTTCGCCAAGGAAAATAAATTCCCCGTCCATCGTTTTTTTCTTTTCTTCTTCTAATCAGCACATGTGTTTACCATTGAGCCTGAAATGTGAGACTTTAAACAGTTTTATAGTCCAGGAAACAGCAGCATTGCTCAATTGTTGAATTGGAAATGTTGCCAGGGTTCTCTCATGCAACGTTGGTGTTTATCTGATATGTGCTGAATTATCAAGAATCTTAATCTCTCGTTACTACGTGCAGCCGAGAGGAGCTACCATTTAGGAGATACTTATCCAACTCACTCACTTCTTTCAGGAGCTGAATCCCTTAAATCTGCCCAGTCTGTTGCTGAGACATTTAGCCATTAGAGGCTTTAAAAAGGCAGACGGGGCGCGGAGCCAATCTGTCGACAATAACACTGATTTCTAGACAACTTTGTTGTCATATTTTCTTTTCTCTGTTGTTGCTGCTGCTGTGATATTCCTGCCAGCCTCAACCTGCCAGCTCTGCTGTTGCAACACCCGTACAACATTCCCAAAGCAGAGGCTGCACACCTCGAACCGCTCCAAATATTTAAAAAATTATGTAAATATGTGTCTATGTCGCCGGGTTCCTCATGCAGACACAGGTAAATTAGGGGAAGAATAGGTTAGAATGCATGGAAATAATCAGTTTGAGCAACTTCATGCAAAAGGGGCGTTAAATGAAGCCTGACTCAACACTCGCTCGACAGTGTAAGAATATGAAGCCTTTGTGCTCGTTGCACCATTAGAAAAACAGGAAGGTGGTTTCGCAGTCAGACCGCTGCATGTCAGACTCGTTGCTCAATGCCTGTCAGCGCTCTCCATCCCGTGGTTAAGTTTTGCCGATAAGAGAGAGAGACAACACCCGGCGCTCGTAGATTCTGTATCACCTGTGTGCTGTGTGTGTTTACAGCAGCAGTATACAAAGATCTGCAGACGGCGTGTTATTATACAAATAATTCACTTTTATTAATCAACGCAGCAGAACTGTATACACAGTGTAGACGAGGACGAGTTTCTGCAGCAGAATTCAGACAAGTTTACTGACTGATGAGCTGTAGATGAGGAAGTTTATGTACATGCAAACACAGAAAGAAATTTATAAAAAACAAACTTTGAGGAGTAATTTCAAAATACTGAAACATTCAAAATGAATTCACGATATCTGGCTCTGAAACCACAACAAGAACGGGTATGACTGGTTTGATGGTGCACAGATATGGTTTCCTGAGTGATGAATAAGAGCTATGAAAACAATGTCAGGGTTCATGTACTCACATGTAAAATATAGAAAGAAAGAAAAAAACATCAACAGCTCAGGAGTCACACACCTGAAGTAAATCTGCACAAACATTTCAGTTTTCATCTCATCTGTAACGGAGTACCACGAGGTGAAGGCGACATACAATACTTTGGATCATATTCAGAAATACTGTATCATATTGGCACCTCAACACATGGTTTGAAATAAATGACACATTAAACACATTAATTCAAGTAAATAACAATATAAAAATATATATAAACTTACTATATGTAATCTATAAACATGAAGCTGTCTTTTTAAAAAGATTTTTTACATTACATCAGGCAGCAGCTGCATAATGTGCAGCTACGTAAGTTCAGTCAGACCGTCTCACAGCCCCGCTCACAATCCACTTTAATGCCCCATGTACATGTACGTGAACACATACAGAACTTTTAACTGACGCCTCCTTGACTTTTTTTGAGGATTTATTCGGCTTCAACTTCATTTACACGCAAATAAGGTGAATAGGTAAACCATGAGCACGTGCTGCGTGTACACTGATGGCCACAGATGACAAACTATACGGAGGAAGCGTGTGCCATCACCGTATCTGATGTGCCCTTTCTACGAGTAAATGTCACATTTCGGTTCTATCAGTTAAATCTGCCAGCGAAGCTGAAAACAACCGTGTGGGTGGACCAGTGGTTATGCTACTATATCTGTGTGGCAGAGGTGCAATAGTAAATGAATGGCCTGAGCTTTGTTTAAGATCATTTCTCTATCATTGGCAAAGTGATGGTTCTAGATGTGGTGTTGGTGTTGGTGTTGGTGGTGGTCGTCGTTCCCAAGCCAAAGTCAGTGTTGAGTTTCTTCTGAAGGAACGTAGGACAGAAGGTGGATATGTAAGCGTCTTTAAACCCTGAGTTACAGAAGCAGTAAACGAGCGGGTCCAGCAGGCAGTCCATGTAAGACAAAACCATGAGGCTGTCATAGACCTGAACCGCTATATTCTCCGCCTCCTGCCAATCGTTGAGCCTGACGCTCAGCAGCACCGCCCTGGCTATGGCGCAGGGCAGGAAGCAGATGGTGAAGACGACGACAACGGACATGACCACGCACACGGCTCGCCTCAGTTTGGTCTTCTCCCCCACCGTCTTCTTCCTCAGGCGGTTGACGATGCGCACGGTGCAGAAGACGAGGATGATGAAGGGGATGATGATCTGGCTGAAGAAGACCACCTTTAAAAAGACAAAACACAAATGAGAGTGACCGTTAGCCCACACAGTAAAATAACCTTCCCATCCATACCCTCATTCAAAGATTATTTTGCCATGTGCTGAGATTTCAGACTCATTTCCAAACCTTCTGTCCTCTCAACCTCTTAATTTGAAGATTTACATAAAAAAAACAGTCCTCTAAAGACAAAACATAAAATCTTGTAACAGATTTTTCTTCTTCTTTGTTCTTTCGTCTTAAATTATCTTAACTAGAGCTAAACACACATAGTTTATTATGAAAATGGCCATACATGCTATTAATCAAAGACATTTTGCAAGCAATTTGAATTTAAGTATATTTATCTGCCCTAAATATCATGACTCCAGGCAACAGTTACTTTCATTATTATTATTATTATCAGTCAACTATTTGTAGCGTCTATAAAATGTCTGAGGCCAATGTGATGTCATAGTTTTGTCTAATCAATGGTCCAAAATCCAAAGATATTAAATTTACTGTCCTAGAAAACAACAACAAATATTTGCATTTTTGCTCATAATGACTAACCCAAATAATTGCAGCTTAATTAATTCCCTTAGTCAGTTAGACTTAGAATTTAAGATGTCTGGACACGTTTGTTCATGCTGCCTGTGGTAAGCTGTTAGTCAGGGAACTAGACTCACAAATAAACCTAATGAGCTGTGATGAGTGTAGGAAATCTGAGCCTGTGGCCTCTTGTTAGATTTTGAAAACAGAAACTTGCGAATGAACAAAGACAATCTCACTGAAACCAAAAGAATACCTCTCGAAAGGTGTCCGTCACGTCGTGATAACTGGTCTCAATTTTGCGGCCGTGGCTGTTGCAGCACTCGAAGGTCTTCACCATAGTCGGAATGGTGAGGGGCAACAAGAGAAGCCAGATGATGATGGAGATCTGCGGAGTCTTCTTAAGAATCTTGACGAAATTTCTCCGCCCGAGATGCACCACGTTGAAGTAGCGATCGAGGGACAGGGTGATGAGGAAGGCGATGCTGGCTCCCCGGTTAAGGAACAGCATGAAGAGCATCGCCTTACACTCCAGATTGCTCTCGCTGCGCCTCAGGTGGTTTTGGTAATGGTAGGCTTTGGCAGGGAGACAGGCCACCAGCAAGAAGTCAGCAACCACAATATTGAAGAGGAAGATACTTTTGTTCTTCCAGAATTTGAACCTAAAGGGGAAGTAATTAGAACGGTTATTATCAATAATTAACAGGTGCAGTAAAAAAAAACAAAAGTGGCAAAAACACTGACTGTACCCTGGCTGGGGTGTGCCAGGAAACAGGCTAATGTTTATGAGATGGCACATGGAGATTATCTCGTCATCTTGTAAGAGTCACATTTTTCTACCAATAGAAAAGAAGAACAGGGTCCCGACTCACTATGATGAGCCTGCATTCATTAACATTTCTTCCCGCAGTGAAACTGTATGATGATGATAATAATAACTTTATGTGTATATCACTTTTAAAAAGTGCAAACAGGAAAATACAGGCAAAATAGCCACAGGGAAGATTTAAGAACATGGTGATGGCAATTACGATTTAAAGACATGACAATATAAAGCAGAATAAATAATAAATAAATTAGACAACAATAAAGTAATCTGAAATGATAAAAACAGTAGTAAATGAAAAGATAAGTAATAACAAGCACACAACTTGAATTGGTCAATACTACTTTGCAACCATTTTAGCACAATTTCAGCTGACACATCCTTTTTTAACGGTTATTTGAAAATACTTAGTACCCGGACTTTCTGTGCTATCGTCATCATGCGATATCAAAGTTTAAAAAAATCACCACTAACTGCTACGAAACTGCCACAAGCTGATGAATCACGCAAATATCAACTATCAAGTTCAAGTTTCCAGCTCAGTATGACTTGATAGATTGGAGGTTTGAGGTTTTCTCTGACTCTTTCTTCTTGCTTAACATGTTACCTTTGAGTACTTTTGGAAAATATGGAAAAGGCAGTGATAGAAAGAATGGTTTTTTTCTCATACCTGAAGATGAAGATGTAGAGGACGGACAGGTTGAGAGGCAGACCGAGCGTGAACTGCCCAACCATCACCCAGGAGAGGATTTCATATGTGGCGTTGGTGGGTGTTTTGCAGTGGTCGACTGACGAATTTGTAGACATGTTGGAAGGCATGAAATCAAAGTTTCAAAGTCTGATGTGTGTGATACCAAAGCAACAGGACAGATGATGGTTAAAGGTGTTGCCAGGTGGGAATCACAGAGTTAAAATTAGTCCTTTGTTGTCGCCTGTGTCCCAGAAACTTCTCTCCTCCGGATCCCCTTCTCGGCGTAATCCGTCAAATTCAACAGTCCCCTTCTGAAAGCGCTACTGTGATTCTGGATCTCTGTCAAGACTCAGCTGGCCGTGCCAAAACATGCTGAGAAAACAGGCACCGCAAGCACAACATAGACAGACTGAAGGAAAGAAAAAAAGAAGAAGTGGTGAAATAAGAGAGGGAGAGAAAACACCCCGGGTTAGTGAGCGAGTGTGAGGCTGAGAGCGACCGCTCAGAGAGGAAGACTTTATAGTCAGCTGGAGGTGTGGTTTACAGAGGGGGCTTATCTCACTGAGGAGTACAAGTCTCAAGGTATGATTTAGCAGATATTAATACAGTGATGTGAGAAAATGGTATGCCTTGTTTAGTTTTGCTTTGACACAGACAGTGGAAACTTGTAGCTAATGGTGTTTCCCAGCAGAATGGAGGAAACGCTTGTGAAATTCCTCAGGTGGCTGTCCAGTCGAAACCATCATGCCTGCACACGTCTGGCTTTATGTGCGGATATGACAAGTGTTTCGCTCCGAGGAAAATGCCCTTTCGTGATTCTCTAAATAGATTATCCCCGTGGAAAGACTTGCAGTAAGCTTGAAGAAAAAATAAGTACTGCGCATTGGAATGCAGCGAATAACAGATTTGGTTTAAAACAGTTTTCTAACTGTAAAGGCTCATCTACGCCGAGCAGGTCTGTTATTTACGATCAACAAAGTATCGGTGACTTGATCGGCATCGGCAAGGAAGCCGGAAAAGGAGCACTGTACCATTTATGAGTTAAATGCTCCTCAAAATGGCATGTAATCCCCTCAAGGGCAAAGCTCCTGCATGAGAGACTTTTTTTAAATAATAAAAATGCCAAAGAAAACCAACCAAACAGAAAACGGTCATGTCCTACAGAACGGTCGACATCGACAGTCATTTATAGCGCTGTAAAATAAATGAACTCATCATAAAACTATGATTGCATCATTAAAACTTGGCGTTACATCCATTAGGATATAAATTATAACCCCACCGTGATCACCCCGATGAGGACGTGCGGTTATTATAAGATAATGGACGGATGGATGAATTAGTTATTAGTTATTCCACACGAGCTCCCGTTAGGTGGAGGCGTGCATCGCCTCTGGGACATGACGTTATGAGCCTCTTACATTGCCACATCCTGTCAACATGTTAGATGGGGGGTAAGGCATGTTGCGTGCAGGTTTCTCTAATCTGACGTCAGTAGCGTTTCCAGTTTATGACAAACTGTTTTTTCTTCAAACGTTGGGCCATGTAGATATTTGAAAATATCTTTCAAAATGTTTGTTACTCAACTCAACTTATTTAAATCCAACTTTTTGGATTGTTGTATTCCGTGTGTGCGGTAGAAAGTCATGACAGGGTTGGGTTACCTATTAAACACCTTGTTCCATTGAGGTCAAGCATTAACTGGACCTTATTCTACTTTCTAACCACCGCTGCTCTTTCACTGACAAACAATAACACTGTGGCCTAACAAGCTACACATTAATGGTCTAAAACTCAGACATTAACTTGTTTGCAGACTTTGTGCTATGACAACGTTTTAGCACACTTCCTCCCGAAACATGATGTAACTTTGCTGCAATTATTTCTACAATAGAACATGTCTAAACACAGCGTGTGCATTCAGACATGTGGTTTGTTGCACCTCAGACCACAATCCACCATAGTCACATCAGTGTTGTGTTCCTCTTTGAGGAGGATCCCAGTTGTACTCCTACTTTAAAGGTAGAAAGATGCATAATAGATACAACGGGACAATAGATAATGCAGGTTTAAATTCAATGCCTGGAAATTAAAGCACCGCAACAGCAGGAAGGAAGCACAAAAACAGATGTGTAGTACACGTGGTGGTATGTGGTGGACCACCATGTGGAATGCAAAGCTTATAAAAATAATAAATACCATCTTTGGTATGTTTTTGTTAAATATCCTTGACCATATTATGATAAAACACTGATGATGAAACACTGGTTTCTATTGGTTGAAATCATTAAGCACACAGTGGTTGACATTTCTAATTCGGACCATCCATTTTCTTCTACTTATCCACGGTTGGGTTTAACAGGACACTACAGACAACACATTCCACCTCCTCCTGGGGAATCCTGTGAGGTAGTGGGCTATGTCGTCCCTCCAGAGGGTTCTGGGTTTGCCCTGGAGGTTTCCTCCCAGTTGGACGTACCCGGAACACCTCCAAAGGAAGGCCGGAACCACCTCATCTGGCTGAGGAGCAGCCCCTTCACTCCAAGCTCCCTCCTGATATCTGAGCTCCTCACACTATCTCTAAGGCTGGGCTTGGCCACCCAGCGGAGGAAGCTCATTTCAGCCACTTGCATCCGTGATCCCATTCTTTTGGTCACTACACAAAGTTCATGACCACTGGTGAGGGTAGGAACCTAGATGGACTGAAAAATCGAGAGCTTTGTCTTCGCAACGGTCTAGGACTACCCGCCGGACCATGCAGCTAAGTCTACTTAGTCTGCTTTCACACCAAGGTCCAACATTTCTCAGATTAAGGCCATTATTTTCAATGGAGCGAGCACTTCCCTGAATTTCTCTTAATCTTTTAACCAAATTTGGACAATCAGGAATTAAAATGCCACCAGTATCAGAAGTTTGAGTTATGTGTCTCTACTCTTTAATGTTATAAGTATCCATCCATCCATTTTCTGTAACCGCTTATTGCGAAATCAGACGAGTGTTCAGTCTGATATCGGTTCAGTTTCCTGGGAATTCATATCAAGCATCAGAGCGTGATGCACCAGGTGGGAGGTGTTTTATAGTTTACATTCCAGTATCACTCATAGCATCCTTTTTAGGTTCTTTGAAGGATGGAAAATGCTTTACATAACGCTCACAGAATGACACTCCACCTTGAGCAAACCGTGTTTACGCAAACAGATGTGAAAGACGGATTAGTCCATGTTTAAAAAGAGAACCGCGCAGACTGGAAATAACGTGTGCAGGCATTCTGGAAAACAGAAAATATGTTTCGTGCCACGATGCACAAACTTAACGTGCATTCAGAGGTGCCAGTGCACAGATAAGAACTTATCTTTGCATCATCCTCAAACTACTCTGACTTCATTTCTGCTTCCGCGCCCTCTAGTTTTTCCTGCATCAGGTCTTCACTGACAGTTTGCTTGCTTATTCTTAAGCACTTTTTTTATTAGGGTTAGGGTTTGTAATCATGACGTTAGTATACAGACACTTGGTTGTTTACTTTGCCTGCACTTAGAGCAAGGTGCTCTGGAAGACACGTCTCTTAAATTTATTACAATCAGTATTAGGGGGGAAATTCCAAAGCGTATTTCTGGGTCATGTACTGGACTCCCACACACACTCTGAAATTAAACACAACCTAATCTACCACTCTCCTCCTGCCCTATTTATCTCTGTTGAAGGTCTGACGTTTCCTGCCTGTGTGCCCACATGGTGGATTGGCATGACACCTGTGCTGACTCATAAGGTACTTGTGTTGCTTTAAATACATAAAATCTAGGTCACTGTTTACATTTTCTCACCATAAGACAGAAAATGTGTTGTAGGGGACGACAAACAACCAGTTTTAAGCCGCAGGTGACCGACCTTTGAGTCTGTTTTTTACCACATTACACCAGCCACATTTGCACCTGGGTGTCAGTGAAACCATTGAAACTTACCATACTCAAACACTGAAACTGTAACCACATCCTATGGACTTTTTTAAAGATTTCAGATGTTTTTCTCACGAACAGACATTTAGAGTTTATCTCTCTCGTCGACAGTATCATCTGTCATTGTTCGATTACTCAATAACTCCAAAAGCTTGTCAGACTGCTTCTGGCTTTTCTCTCCTTGAACCTTTACCGTTAAGTGTTAATGTGTCATCTTTTTCCCCATGCGTGCTTCCTCTCATCTTTCTGTCCCACACACACGCACACACACACACACACACACACACACACACACACACACACACACACACACACACACACAGCAACCAGTTTTCCCAGAGTCATCTCCTCCGCCAGATCGAAGGATGCCGGAAAAACAGCCTGTCCTCACATGCCCCGGCCAGGGTAAGAGCCATACCAACAGTACTTCTCTATTCACACAGACTGAACCAAGCTTATCTGACACAGGTTTCATATTAAAGGTGCCGTGTGTAAGATTCTTAATTTCATGCATTACTCACTTTTTCAATGTGAGTTTGTGAATGTGTTTTCAATGTCAATGTGAGAACGAGCTGTAAAACTAAATGATCGTAAAATCATTAGATTGGTTAGTTTACTTGCCCATTTTTTGTTTCCCTTTATTGTTTATTTTACTTATCTTTATTTATTTATTTTTCTCTTTTGTTTGATTAGCCTTAATTTATTTTTAATTACACTTGTCTATCTGTTGGGGCTGGGTGCCGGAGGGATAGGGGTGGGGGTTGGTATCTGTTCTGGGGTATGCTGAATTCAGATTTCTAACTTGAATACTGTTGTTTTTTCAAATATGTAAAACTCAATAAACAGTCTCATGCGGACATTTTTTTTAAAGTGTAACTAAACCCCCCAAAATGACAAAACAACAGGTAGTCATAATGATAATGCAACAATTAAGCTTATATAGAATATTTCTGAGCTCGGATCATTTGGAGCCACTAATGTAGCTTTGCTCTAAGACTGACGTCAGCTACGTGTTTGTGCTTTCCCTTAGCTTCTATTAATGGAGCTTTCAGTGTCAGACACAATAGAGCCAGTAATCAAAACCACACCCACGCTTTATCCCAGGGAACAAGTTTCAGGATTGCTTAAACACGTGTTGACTCATATCTAAAACTCCTAGGAAATGTTTGCGTGACGGCCGATCAGCTGGGGCATGTTTTTGGATGCTGAACTGTTGAATGATTTTCATTAAGGCGGGTTTTAGATGAAGACAAAGGAGCAGACAGCAGAAAAGTACTCAAAGATAAAAAATATATTTACGTATTCACATATTGCAGCAGTAGTAAAAACACATAAAAAAAAAACAAAGCAATGCAATGTCATCTGTAAAACAGAGTTATAAAATGCTGAATGTGATCTATGCTCTATTATACATTTACCAAAATGACATACATAACTCTTGACAACGTCAACGATAAGAATTCAGAAGATGTTTGCACCCAGAGTTCCTTCTCTCACACACTTATCAAACAGTTTCACGGGATGATATCGAGCTCAAATTATTATAAATCCTTTTGAGTAGCCGTGTAACGACGTACGATAACATCAACGGTATTATCAGGACTTATTTCTATCTGTAACATAACAAATCACAACATTTAAGTGAGTAAGTGTTCATGTGTTTGGACCATTAAAGCACCTGCATCCTAAATCATTTAAATTAATAATTAAACTACACATTAATCTTAGCATGCCACATTTTTTCGGGTTAGGGTTGGAGCCAAAGAAAAAAAGAGACAAAGTCCTACTTGAATCGGGCTGTACATTTACAGATATAGTTGAAATATATACTTTGTCCTTCATTAATGTGGATACATAGAAAAAAAGTTCATGTATTGAATGCCAAACAGATGAACAAACAGCTCTGCTCAGGTCAAATCTGCAGTGAGTGTACAAAAGATGTTGACTCCGTAAACATCTGCAGGCTTTTCATGCACTACTTAAACACTGTCGACTGTGCAGAGGTGACATTTGCAAAACCAAATACTGTCGCTCGCTTCTTCACGTATTGACCGATGACTGGTTGTGCATACATACAAATATTTGCTTGTTTCTTTGTGAGCCTGAGGTCAGTACAGATCTTCAATGGGGGATTTCCTTAATTTTGTTTCCACTCATGGTGATTAATTAGATTTTACGATGCGTTCAACGTGATAAGACAGTTGCACAATATTCCACAGAACAAAGGTAACACTGTACTGTTACAGACAAATACAAAACAGTGACGTATTCTCTGATAGACAATGATGTGTCATCACACACATGAGTAAATTAACCCCAGCATCACCAGACCCCACGCTGGTTGATTTTAATTGACTTACTTGATGACTTAAAGTTAGTCAGTCATGTATTTATAGCCAGACAGTGAACAAGCAGGCATACCCCAACTATTAATGCTGATGTCATCAAGGTAAGTGACTCTGCAGGTGATTCAGGGAATTTCTGTGAGTTAAAGTCTGGGTTAGATGATGTTCAGTCTGGCTAAAGGCATGATTCATTTAAATTATGAGGCATGTCATGTTATCTACTGGACTCAAGCTTCCCACGGGTCCTTAAAATAATCTAAAGTTTGTGAATTTGAAGGGGAAAGTCAAGGCCTTGAAAGAACTGGATTATTAAAAGTTCTTGAGCTGCAGTTGCTCAGTTGTTTTATTGTTGGAAGGTCTCATTATAATTTTAATCAAACGGTGCCATATTGGAGTCCTTGAATTTAAAGAAACTGGGCCTGGAAAGTACTTGAATTTAATGTTTAAGAATGGGTGGGAACCCTGTGGATTAAGGTCCTACTGGAATCTTCGAATCTCCAGGGGTTTGTGATGGGCTTAGATTATCCCAGACAGAAAATATGTATATAATAACAGTTGTACAACTCAACATGGATGGTATGAACCTTTAGGAGTCAGCGTTATGTAACAGAAGGCCTGATATGCATCTATTTTTGGGGTCCCCTGTCAGAGAAATCCGTGTCAGTTAATCTTCTGTGAAACAATATTAGTTGTCTTCGTTTGGAGTTTCGGGCACTACGGTTCCGTTTTCTGAGCCTCGATTAACGGCATTAAACTCTAATGCTCGTTTGGCTCTCTTTAGTTTAGATAAAGGCTGATATGACTCAACAGATAAGATTCTGGTTCTTTTTATCTTGAAAGTATTTTTTCATAACTCATAACTCACTTTTCCGTCCAAGAAAAACAGAAAAACAGATGTTCATACTTCAGCTGAGGGACATTCCCTTCTTTAAAAACTGTTCACTGAATAAAAGTCCACCAACGTTAACATATTATAGACATGTCGGAAACTATTTCCCCCTTACAATAACAATAACAATCCCTCCTATTTACATATGTACCTCTATATATTTCTATGTAACAATCAATAGAAAATAGACACTTTAATAATTACTGTACGTCTTCACAGCACATTTTATCTTCAGATTCCTCTTTTACCTAACAGTCTCTACTGTACAGCCATCCAGCCTCTGTTTCTCACGATATTCAAAGGACTGTATTGGCCGTGGGTTGCCTTGTGTTCGCTGTTGAGCTGTCCACTGTTGGTGCAGCGTCTTTCACCAAGTATGGGAAATAATTGGTGAGGTAAAGAGCTTTAAACTTTGTGCTGCAGAAGCAGTAGATGAGCGGATCCAGTAGGCAGTCCATGTAGGAGAGCACCATGAGGCCGTCGAAGGCCACAGCAGCTTTATCCTGGAAGTTTTCACCCGCGTTGACCCGGGCGATCAACAGAACCATCCTGGCTATGGTGCAGGGGAGGAAGCAGAAGGAGAAGACCACCATGACGGTGGTCACCAGAAAGACGGCCCTCCTCAGCTTGGTCCTGTCCCCAACTGTCTTCTTCCTGAGCCGGTTGACGATGCGCACCGTGCAGTACACCAGGATGATGAAGGGGATGACGATCTGGGTAAAGAAGACGGTTTCTCGCAGACTGTCCACCACATCCTGAAATTAGAAAAAGGATCAACTTAATTATCAAATACATCAGCAACTAACAGAGACTCAACAATTCCCACCACGAGCAAGCACTTGGTGACACAGGCAGGGAAAAGTTTCCTTTAGCAGACAGACAGAAGTTCTCCGATCCTTCACTAAGTCCTGCGTTCAAACTCTACCGTCCCTTAAGTACAGAAGTATTTGCACCAGATATATATTTAAAGTATCGAAAGTCAAAATACTTGACTGATGTTATGACATTATTAGATAAGACTGACTAATCAATGCATAATGTTGTAGCTGGTCGAGGTGGAGCTAGTTAAAACTACCGCATAGGTCGGTTACTCCAGTGGTTTTTAATTAGCCCCCTAACAACTGTTACCACTTATAAAATTTGAGGTTTTGTAAGACGATTAATTACATAGGAAAAAACAGAGTTCTTCTACTCAAATTGTTATTCATTCTTTGGACTTTTCTCTGAGGGGAGGTCACTCTAACACTCTAACAACATGTGGATATTTGAACCCTGAAGTAGACACTAAGTTGAAAAAAAGTTGAAAACCACTGGATTAATTGTTATAAACCTATTATATTATACTTAATTAAAACCTAATCCGTTAAATTGCGACTACTAATTACTAAATTTCATGAGCTGGTACGGGTCCCTCACTTTTAAAAACCAAAACAGGCCGCAGTACATAGTTAAGGTGTGTGAAACTCACTGAATTAAACACTTTGTACGAGACTAGGACCCTTAGGAGAACGCAGTCGGTCCTGGCCTAACCCAGATTCTGCAGTAATCTCTTTTGTTCCTGCTGCTATATACATATGTATGTATACAGCACAATGTGAGGTGTGGAACTTGTATGTGTTTATAGTGTCTTTTACTGGTTGTTGTTACCTGTTGTTCATGGTACATCCTGCTGCTGCAAAAACAAATTGCCCCTCGGGGGTAATAAAGATTCCTTGACCATGACCTAGTAAGTACGACTGTCAAATAAATATAATGGACTAAAAAAAGAATATTTTCCTGTGAAATATTGGGAAATAAAATTGAAATTATACTTCATAGTTCTACTTAAATACAGTCGTTAAAGGATGGAAGTGTTTGTAGAAAATTCAAAGTGATCATATCCCTCTAAATTTTATACACTGGACCTTTAAATAAATCTACTTACCACTGGTCGGGTATATTTAGTCAAGAGTATATGCTTCACTCAGCCAGTTACCAGTGATACTAATCTAAACATTAATAAAACTCATAGCAAACAGTGGACAAGGATGCAAACGCAGCCTCTGTTTTGCCATGGTATAATCACAATAATAACACATGCTTCTATCTTATCCACTATTTTCTCATAACTGTGTAATACACAGTGAATAAATAGCATATTTTTTGTTAGACGATATTTCTATTTTGCTTTCAGCATGCAAATATGTTTTCCAAACCCTGGACCTATCATCATATGCGCTGTAGTTTGACACATTCCAGACTCTCGGCTTTAGCAATGCCCTCAGTGCAAAAATAGCTCTGGAAACAGCCTCTGTCTAAGTGGAGCTCTTGGATAAGAATACGTTCTCTATGGGAGGACTTCATGGACCCGCATTCACTCTGTCATCATATTGTTTTCTGTTATTCTCCGTTACGTCAGACTGAGTAACTGTTTGTACAAAGTACTTTTCTGTATTGCGTAAATCAGAAACATTTTGCTCACTCAGCACTGTGTTGCCACATGGTCACAACTGACAGCACCATAAGGGCACAACGGCTCAGGATGAATCATTTGTTGCACAAAGTCATTTCCTCTCATTTTATGCACTGATCACATATTTCTGATGCTGAAAACCTCCCAAACCAAACTCAGAAGACAAGGTAAACGTTACCTTAATCAAGGCGTCCTCCTTATCCTTGTCATCGTCTTTGTGGCTGTTGCAGCACTCAAAGTTCTTGAGCATGGTGGGAATGGTGAGAGGCAGGAGAAACAGCCAGATGAGGATAGAGATCTGTGGAGACTTCTTGAGAGCTCTCAGGAGATTCTTTCGACCGGGATGCACCACGTTGAAGTATCGATCAATGGAAGTCACCGTCAGGAAGGCGATGCTGGCGCCTCGGTTTAAAAACAACATGAAGAGCATAGCTTTGCACACTACATCTTCCTTACTCCTCCTCACTCCCTGGATGAAGTTGTACGCCTTCATGGGCAAACAGAAAAGCAGGAGGATGTCGGCCAACACCAGGTTGAAAAGGAAGATGTTGTTGGTGTTGGATTTCCAGAATTTCAGCTTGAATATGAAGAGGTGGAGGACGGACGCATTCAGAGGCAAAGCCAAGATAAAGATCACGATCATGACAGCCGCGTAGAATTTATACAGCGCCTTGTTTGTGGCATGACAGTCCTCAATAAGTTGGTTGGTTGAGTTTGCCATGATTGGGATCATGTTACTAAGAAAATCACTTCCCACACAAAGTCTCACCTGACAAAGAACAACAAAAAATCCCACCAAACAAGTTCCTGCAGAGTCCTCAGTTGTAATCCTCTTTTAGGCTCTCAGTTCTTCTTTCAGTCCTCGTGTATGTGTTTGTGGTTTACAAAGTCATTCAGGTTTTCTCTCTCTCTATCTCTCTCCTGAATCAGGTCTGGAAGTAGTTCTGTCTCTGCTTGCAGTGCAAATGGTTGAGTTTGCCTTGCCTTGTTCAGCTTTGTACTCGTAGCTCCGCCCTTTATAGCCCGAGGAGGTGAGTCACCAGCTGCTTTTCCACTGCGGGACCAATGAAGGCTCGCAGCAGAGACCAGCCTGTAACATTCAAAATACAAATGGTGCCAGCTCTTTTTGGTGAAGAGGAAACGTGATTAAATGTCAAACTAAGAAAGGGTGTCTCTGTGTTAAGCCCTGACAACGCAGATAATGAGATACTGATAACACAAGCTGCTATCTGACAGAGAGAGATTTCACCTTCTTGCATAACAAACTGCTGTTTCCTGGCACAAACTGTGAGAATCATCATGCCGGGGCTTCAGTAAATCCCAGAAGCTACTGTAGGATCTACTGTTTCTCATAAATGACAGCTTCAGATTGCCTGGTTTTACCACGCGTGATGCTAAAAAAAGGGCGATTCAGAGAAAAATCCTCTTCAGAGTACGCAGATGTGGAGCCCTGGGAATTGATGATACATTTAGATGTATGCACAAGGAGACGGACATAGTGCTGCTGCTGTCAAGTCTTTTTTCTACTATGTAAGGACAAGTATATGAGTGGAATGCTGCGTCCTGAGGGAGGAAGAGAGGGGGTTAACCCAAGGTCTCACATTCAACTCGGCATGCCTTGAACTGCGTCTCTGCATTCAGCTACAAGTCCAGACAACTCTGGAGATCTTACTTTAAGATGAGACTTTCTACCGGGATGCATTCTAGAGACGTTTCCAGATCTGGTTCATGATTTGAAAGTTGTTTTTATGCCAGACTGCAAACCTGAAACATCAAAGCACTCAAATCATTTAGATTTATGATACATATATGCATTGTTTTAAAGCTTTAAAAGGATTCATGCGTACTATAAGTGACTGGAATCCTTGATTTAATCTTCAGACGTATACCTTTTCTATCTTCACTTCTTTCATGCTGAACCTTGACCTCCTCTCATATCACATACTCTCTCTTCAGACAATGATTTAACTGTATATTGGGTTATCCAGTCAGCTATGCAGGGGATAAGGAAGCAGCCTTGGCATAATTAAAACTCAGTAGTCTGGCCCCTCAGGAGTTATTGCACAGCAAGACTTTTATGACTAGGACTGACAGTTTTAGGTCCTATCTTTCTATTAAACTGTTAACGCACACAAACACATATGTTTATTTACAGTCAGCTCTCTTATTATGGGAAGTGTGGATGTTCTGCTGAACATATTATTGTTATTTTCTGTGCAGAAATCAAATAAAAAGTCTTGTATCATCTATAAACACATAAAAATAAAATGAGATGATCAGATGATCTCTACAGAATATTTTCCTCTGTGAACCCAACTTGCACTGAAAAGATCCAAACATTTCACCTAATAAGCTTCATTAAAATGTAATATTTCAAAGAGACACATGTAAGCTTGTGGTAATGACTGTCATAAAAGTGTGATTTACGCAAAAGAATAACAGTTATTAAGTGTATGAGTTCAGGACTCTGTGAAGTTTAACTTTCCAGCCTGTCAGACAGATTAACAGTCAGACTATTGTACTCAGATTGTCAAGCCGACCTGTGACTGCACTAACACACACTGTAAAAGTTGTCCTCGCTGTTATAACTCACGGCGGTGTGGAGTTTTCTCACTTTCATCCATACATATCTCACAGGAGGCTGAGATGTTTGGCACTCATCCAGCAGCCTCCGGTTTGCACACAGTGCGAGCTTTCCTTCACCTCCTATACTGACCGTGTTGTTGTTGTCGTCTCCCTTGCTCAGATTCACTCACAACAGAGCAGAGACACTTCTCTACCATCACAGAGACTGATCAGACTGTACACAGAGATGGAGACCAGGACCCAGACAGCCCCGCTAACCCTGAAGACAGGTACTCAGGCGACCGGCCTACGACTCTGAGATAACTCCAGTCCGTGACACTGTATAGCAGATGCTTTAACTTTTGGTATTTTCTAAATATAAATGATCTGTTCTTTCTTTTTTTCTGTCTGCAAACGAACGCTGATCAGATCTGCCGTGGTGACAAACCAGCCCCTCGGGGAGTGTGTAGAGGAGCAGCTGGAAGCACATGAACTCTCTGAGCCAAAAGAGCTGCAGGTATATTATACAGCAGCATATTATCTACAGTAATTTACTACAATATACACCTGGCACATTAGACACCATCTATGAGATCTTATAGTACATAATTAACAAAAAGAATTATTTATATCACAGGATGAATATAAAATAATGTTACATTAAAAACAAAAAAATATATGTTTCAACAAATATACAGTAACAGCTTAAATCTCAGTCATATTAATTAGAGACGATGGGCAGAACCATCAGAACTTTGCATTGCTGAAAACTGCTCAGTGCTACATTAAAGCAACATTATGTTAATTATGTCGTGTTCTACCTGTTGATGCTACACCGCCTTGTAATCAGGTGTAATTATGCTCTCACACTTTGTAACTCTGGGCTCCAGGTCGGGCCGTGAAGCTTTAAGTCGAGACCAAAAACAAAACTTAATGCATTTTTTTTACAACCCGTTGCTTAAATAATAATTGCTGAAGACTCATCTGTCTTGCTCTTAAAAAAAATAAACACTGAAGTCTACAGTCAAGTGTTTTTCTGACCTGCACGTTTCCAGTTTTTGACCCATACAAAGTTTACAAGTGGAAATAATCTGTCACGACGTGGAGTGTGAAGATGACATCAAGTTTTTCCTGAATTTAAAAGACTGGTGAACAACTATTTCACTGATACTGGTGAAACTGGATCGCATTTTAAATAAAATAAATAATCAACTACTAAGCAAGTAAACTCCATAATTGCTGTCTGGACTGGGAACTCAAATCAGGGGGGGGTTTCCAGGCCGAGGCGAGTGGGAGCCAGTATGGAATGCTGCTGACGGTGAATGGAGAGTATCGTGCCAGGACAAGAGTCAGTGGGCAATGTACCCAGGCTCAGGCTCAAATCCAAGAGGACGGAGGAAGAACGAAGACTGGCTTTTAGTGGATGGTGAGAGCTTCGTTTTGTTGCATTCTCTTGATGCAGCAAAGTGTTTAACTTGCCAGGTTTTGATCATAAGTAATAATAATGTTGCTTTAAGTAGCTGAAACGACCTCAAGCTGCCCAAAACAACTCGTACCCATCCAGTCAAACAAAATGTAGCCCAACTAGGCAGAAAACCCATCGAGTACATTGTATTAAATGTCAACTTAACAGTTGTTTTTCTTCAATCTTTACTTTTTAGAACCTTAGTGGGACGATGACCAAGAGATGTTACTTCTTGCTGGAGGGCGAGCTTGTTTCCAAGATAGACAGCAATGATTTAAAGATAACTGAACAGCAGGAGGTCCAGGGGAGGGCTTCCCTCAGCCAGCAACAACCCAGCAGGAAATTAACCTCTGGTATCCAGAGGAGCTCCTCTGCCCCATCTATGGTCTTTAAAGACGAAGGAACGCAGCTGGAAACCTTCCAGCTTCTGACCTTTCAGTCTGAACATGGTCGAGAAAACTTTTGCTCTGCTTCATGTAATCCTCAGACACCCCAGTACAGCCAGAGAAACACCCAAACAGAAATTCAGGCCGTGGGCCGCAGCCAAGAACAACCTCAACCTCACTTGCCCCAACCTGACACTGCGCCTTTCCAAATAACACCAATCGCCGATCTTTCGATAACAGAAGGAGAAGAGAACGTTTGCCAGTTACACGAACGAAACAAGTCCAAAGTGAAATCCCACCTGGACAAAGACGAGAGCAGCGATAACCTCCATTCAGGAGAGAAGGAATGCAGAATTAATCAATCATTCCTCAAGCCGACGGCCTCTGTTTGCATGTCTTTCAGAGAGAAAAGGGTGGGGCACCAAGAAATGGAAAACAAGACTGAAACCACTGGAAAGATCGCTTACAGGGACGAGGTGAAAGGTCAGTTTGAATTCACGGCACCTCAAAAAAAAATGGTCGCGGGCTCATCTGGTACCACAACAGTGCATCAACGGAAACAGTCCCAGCAGCAGAACAGCACACATGTCTGGATGCCCAAATATCCCAGTGCTGCGCATGAATCAAGCTCAGTGCAACATTTCAACATTTCCCCCCCTTTGAGGGACAACCGAACTTCCCCTTGGGCCCAGCCAAATCAGGAAGTTATTGTTAGTATTAAGACCGTCAACGACCACATGAAGAGACTCTCAAGCTTTAACATGGAAACTCGATCCACAGGCAGCGATGAAACAAAAACACATTTTCATCTCTGCCAGTGCAGAAAGTCAAGACCAGGAAGCAGCGCAGCCTCAGTGTGGGTCGAAGGTCAAAGACAAGCTACGACAACAACAGCAGCATTTTGTCTTTGTGCGCCAAACAACACAAGTCAAGCCTCGACACCTCCGAAACGCAGTGCGATTCCCACGCATTCCACCACGAGAAGCACTACTAGTAGTGGTAGTAGTAGCGAGGATGGTGATAACCCACCCACCCGGTGTCACCAGTTTCCCAAGCTCCCGTCCCCTCCTCCCTGCTGCAGCCTCCAGGATTTCCATTCAGAATCAAAACCAGAGGAAAATTATGCCACAAAGATCCAACAACTAAAAGAAGACCAGCGTCTTGGATCTGGACTAAGATCTCAGGAAGAGTCCAACAGAGATGATGGTAATTTTAACATATATCAATCAGTCAGTCAATCAATCACACTTTGTTTGTATGGCACTTAAATACAAAACTTGTAACACAAAGTGCCTCACATAAAAACACCCCAACACCGACCACTCATCCCAACCCTCCACCCCAACACCCACTGCCCACCCCCAACCCTGCAAAAAGAGCTAGATCAAAAAAGAACAAAAGTAGCATAATAAAATATACAGATAGATAAAAATAAAGATTAAGATGAATAATTGAAAGTGAAAATGGTGTAAACAGCTGCTGTGACAACCATGGCCAAACACATCCACCCCTTTCATCAATTTAAACACGTTCTCCCTGTAATGACACACTCACAGTTTGAGAATCCTGTTTTCCTCAGAGGAACTGTACGCTTTGTGATGTGCAGAGTTTCAAACATGAATATACGCTCTATATGAATATCCACTTCTTTGGACATGTCCAACAAATATGAACATGCACGAAAGTTTAACTGCTGGAAACACGATATCCACTGAAAGCTCTGCTCGGTGTGTGTGCCCTCGTGGTTTCAGGTTTCCACACCGTGCTTCTGTAAGTTGCACGTTGGCCAAGAATTGGCTGCAAACTAGTTGTGATGTCACATACGAGCGCAGAGAAAGTTTCCTCCACCAGCCGTAATTATAAAAACAGTCAAACTCTGCACAGTGAAGCTCAAACATCCCAAGTAGAAGTGACAATAGCAGGATTTTCGATGTCTCTGTTAGCTTCAGATAAACTTTTGAATACTTTTGCACAAAACAAGGGTGCATTAGGAAGGAATCACAAGCTTTTTTTCAGACAGGCAGGAGGCCAGACAAAATTTCAAAACTGCACAGCATCTCACATGTCGTAAGTTTCTTCGGCAGAACCACAGTTATTTCTCAAGACTTCAGGCGCAGAAAGCAGAACCAAACATCTGAGAAACCACAGCGAAGAAACAAGAAACCAAGAACACCTGACATCCTCAGACTGTAGATGGTTGGCTGACAGAGGTAAGCGTCAGCATGAGAAAGAGAAGATGCATCAAGCTGTAGCGGAGCTGACTTAAAGGCCTTATTTCTGTCCGCCACATAACATAAATTTGAATCGTGCAAAAGGATGCTTAAATTAAATGGTTTATTGCTTGAGGTTCACTGAGTTGCAGAGTTGATATTTTTAGTTTAGCATAGCCGTCTCATTTTAGAGCTTTACATAACGGACTGGATGGCATACAACACAAATCATGTCTTTAAACAACAATCTGTGTCTGTGTGTTTGCTGTAAAGCCATGTTCCATTAATCTGCTTCTTGTCCATGTTTTCTTGTCCAGGGGGTCAGAAAATGTTGCAGGTGAACTCACTTAAACCTCAATCGGATGTCACAAAAATGGCACCAACATCTTGGGGATTTCACAGGTACCAAGACATTTTTAGTACCCTGATAAGATGCAGAAGTCTTTTTTTGGTATTTCACAAACTATTTATCAATTGATCAACAATCTGTCACATCTGTGCAGCCCAGCGTTGTTAAGGAAGTAGGTTGATGCCATTTTAAACTTCCTTTCTGGTTTATCGTCTTTTCTTTCCGTCGACGGAATGCATGCAAGCAAGACGACATGCACACATCTGTGTTCAGGCCTAACCCCAGGCCTATTTTAGCTACACTTGTCACATAGTTCTGTGGAAGGCATTATTAGTCGATGTACCACATTGGTCCCGGCTGAACTATCTATAAACTGGATGAATTTCATAGACATTCATGTTGAATTGTGACAACTTTTTTTAAATTTAGCACCTTTACCAGGTCAAAAATCACCGACCAAAAATACTTTATGACTACAAATACCTCGGAAACTAAGATGATTCCCGTCAGCCTCAGCTAAACAAAGATAGTAAACTGTAGCCTTTTAGTTTTATGTCTAATATCTTCTAATATGTTGCATTATTTCCTGAGTTTCTCTGTTTGTGTGCAGAGAACAAGTGGATCAGAAACGATGCAGAGATAGCATCCTCTCTGACAGAGACGAGCGTCAGACCATGAGAGGTCAGCACAGTCTGCACAAAGTGGGATCAGGAGACGTCCAGGTCAGTTTTTGGGAAGGAGAAACCACAAACAGGATCATGTCCATTCGATGCTATCCAGCTCTGTTACAATGCTCACAGTGAAGTAATGTAAGCTAGACTGGAGTTCTTTGGCACAGAGGTACGAGCTACATCGAGGTGTAGCAACACAGGAAATGCTTGTTAGTAGATGACGTTTGTTTTTCAGGTGATTTATTGATAATAATGAAAGATAAAGCAACACCTGCATGTCCAGGCTGTGTTTGGTTCAATTCCCAGCTCTTCCAGTCTGCATGACGAAGTCTCCTTTCTCCTGAAGGCTGTGTGACTAATTAAATCTGTGCCAATGCTGTGTCAGTGCATGAATGTGATGTGTAGTAAATCTTCAGTGGTTCGAAGTACTAGAAAGTTCTTTTCCTGATATTTTTAGAAACGTTTACTATAGTTGGGGACAATTCTCTGCATTTCTACTATTCAGTGTTTCCTTCTCTATGAGCTGTTTGGTTCGAATGCAGGACGTGGCTGCTCATCAGAGCGTCTCTGTGGATGTAGTTTGTGTTCAGGTCTTTAATCTTGATACTGTGAGATTTGTTCTGATACCGATGTCCAGGTTGCTATCAGCGCACCAGGCTGGACACATTGTCTGTGATTAGGCCAGCCCTGTTGTACCGTCCTCAAACTTGATAATGAAAGCTTGTACAGGTGTGCAGTCACAGGTAAAAAGGACGCCTAACCTGACAGATTGGGGTCTGCTTGTTGCAGAGTTGCAGAGGGAGGTGTCGATGCCCAGGTCACTGAGTTTGGTGATCAGTTTGGAGGTGATGATGGGATTGTGGAGGCATTATGATGCTCTGTGTCCTGTTCTTATTTAAGTTTATATCTTTTTGTTTCTTCACGGAAATGAATGAAATGCAGAGGTCGAGACCTACTGCACGTTTGTGTGTGTCATCTGACACCCCTTTGAGTCTAGATGGCAGCTTTGGCAAATTCTGAAGAAATGTAGGTTTGGCAACTATTACGCTACAGTGTTTCTCATGACATCATTGACCTGTTTCACAACACAACGATCACGTCAAACTGTGTGTCGTAGACATAATGAACCCTGAAATCTGTCAGAGCCTTGGCAGTAATTTTACCAGGCTGCATTTCCGAACAACTCCTTCCAGTATTCCCTCGAGGCATGAATACAGCCCACGACACGCATGCTGCAGAACTGGTACCGCCGGTGTCTCACTGTCATTTGCATTCAACAGCAACGACTTTTAGGTAGCACCAGCTTCTCACCACAAGGATCGACAGTCTGAAGATGTGAAACAACACGACCGATGATTCTTTGGGAAGTTTGAGTTTTAATGATTCACACGCATGTGTGCAACACGTGTTATTACCTTGTGTTTTCTTGGAACAGACTTGGACGAGCCACTGCCTGTTTTGACCTGACGCCTTTCACCTGCCTGTCAGACTGGAAACAATTAGCATTGCCGCTTTGAAACTCAATCATTAGGAGGCGTGGTCAACGTAGCTCTCATTTGACAGCTGCAGAGACTTATTATACCGACATAGTGCTGCACAGACAGAACCAAAGAAATAAAAGCTGTAGGTGTCACTGAGAAATGATGACCCGCATCGCCTATTTTACTATGTTTGATTTAAAATTACAAGGCAGGAGCTGCTGGCAACAGATTGCTCATGTCATTTGGTGTCACCGGCTTCTGGGAACAGAATGAGTCAGCGTTTATCTCTCTCAGATCATCACCACTTCCACATTTCTGTTTCCTAAACACCAAACCAACCACACCACCATGCTCACTCTGTTAGCAGCTAAAACCAATGCAGCCCTATAAAACAATTCCACCTTCATGGTTATCACGTCGATTGAACTGTAGGCTGCAGTTTGTGGTGCTGTTGTATTGTATTGCATTATAGTGACGGGTGTGTCTGTTATTCTGTTAACCAGATTTATATCACACTTCTCTGAATGACACAACACATTTCAACAGCACCACAAAATAAACACATCTGTAAAACTAAACATGTATTTTAACTCCTTTGATTATAAACTTCAGTAGAGTTAGAAGCACTGCAGCTGAGTCAGTCAATCAAACAAACAAAATGTAACACGCTTGTACTTAACACAATAAAACAGAACTGCACTGCACTATTTATTACACATACATGATCAGAATGTGTGTTACAATAATGAGATGAGTAATCAGGGTAGTCACGTGCAGTCAAACAGCAAAGCATCGATATCAGGAGTTTTATAAATCTGTTCTTGTGTATTCTGTGTATCATTTTCTGTTATGGCCACAAGATGAGTGCTGAAGGAGATGAGTGATCACTACGATGTGCTAATAAATTAAAACTCATCAGTTGAGGGACTTTTTTGGGATAACGAGCCACAGTTTTGTTTTGACTCTGATTACTAGAATCCATTTCCTGTTTTCTGTTGTAGCCTCTCGTCATCAGGTGTGACGGCGTTAAGGCATAAATCTGAGCAAACATTTACTAACATACTCCCACTTCTTAGAAGTCAACACATGAGTCACATACAGAGCTACGTGATTCTCAACCTGTGTGTGTGTGTGTGTGTGTGTGTGTGTGTGTGTGTGTGTGCGTGCAGGTACTCAGGCAGCAGGTGGAGGCCCTTCAGCAGCAGTTTAAGCAGAGAGAGAGTGATTGGTCCGTAGTTCGATGCCAGCTGGACGAGCTGATGAGAGAAAACTCCGAGCTGAGGAAGAAGCTCACAATTACTCCACAGTGCTGCCCGGTGGTCGGCAGGTGTACTGCACAGACACACACTGTGAACCAGGAGGGACAGACACAGGTAAAATACACCGTGTGGTCATGTACTCAGGAACTGAACAACAGTTTGTTCTGCGAAGGTTCTCAGTCGTCCAGGTCATCGTTCTTTGAGAAGAGTTTAATCTCAGACTTGAAGACGTTTCTCCTCTCATCCAGACAGAAACCCAGGTGTTCAGCCTCGGTTTCAACACCTGGTTTCTTGTTCTCTTGACGACTGTCGTCAGAGTCCTGAATGACACCCTTATTCAGTATGGACGACAGTCGTTCAGGTCACCTGAGGTCTGGCGTGGACGACGGTCGTTTAGGTCACCTGAGGTCTGGTGTGGACGATGGTCGTTTAGGTCACCTGAGGTCCGGTGTGGACGATGGTCGTTTAGGTCACCTGAGGTCCCGCGTGGACGACAGTCGTTTAGGTCACCTGAGGTCCGGAGTGGACGACGGTCGTTCAGGTCACCTGAGGTCCAGTGTGGACGACGGTCGTTTAGGTCACCTGAGGTCCGGCGTGGACGACAGTCGTTTAGGTCACATGAGGTCTGGTGTGGACGACGGTCCTTCAGGTCACCTGAGGTCCGGTGTGGACGATGGTCGTTCAGGTCACCTGAGGTCCGGTGTGGACGACGGTCGTTTAGGTCACCTGAGGTCCGGTGTGGACGATGGTCGTTGGAGTAACGTGAGGCCAACTGTGACCTGCTCATTCTCCTGTGTAGGACTGAAAGGAGAGGACAGCATGTGGTTAAGTGTTGTCTGAGGCCTCCTCGTTACTCGTTTACACAGATGTCCTGCTTCACTCCTCTTTCAAACCACCCGTCCAACATTATTATCACTAAAAGAGTCCCTCGTCGTTCAGGTGTACGACAACTGCAGAGTCTAGTCCTAATAAGTTGGTCCTCCTGTGTTGAGCCATGCGTTTGTTAAGTGGCTGTCTGGTGTCACTGATGTGTTGGTCATTCCTCGCTGCATTGGACTGCAAACACCAGATTGCTTTCTTGGTGTGGGGAGTGAGATCTTTGGGGTGTACCCGTTTCTGTCTTGAGTGGCTGGGTTTGAAGATCACATTTTATTTCAGATACGCCTGACACGTAAAGCATGATGATGTTGTTCTTCGTCACTCACTGAATGTGTGTCCTTCCTGGATCTCCCAAAAGTCCAGTTGAGGAATCCACAAACTTTGAATGTTGAAGTTTTTAGTTGAGTATAATTCACCCCAAGTTGCTGTTCCTTCCAGAGTAGTTTCATGAAGACAGACATCACAAAACCTCACGCTTTTGTTGCCAAGAAGTCAATGCATCAAACTTTTAATACCTAACAGAGGTGTTTCTGTTGATATAATATATCTAAAGTGTTGACATTCAGATAAACAGTGGTCCAAACACTCCAGCTACTGGTCCATTTAATCACTGCACAAGAGCATTTGCAAGCCTCATTAATAATCTGCAGATAAATTTCAGGCTTGGTATGTTGGATAGAAGAAATTTCTTTCTCTGTGTACTGTAGTTTCCCTGTGGGGATTGCACAAGGCCTAACTATGCCTTCCAGTTTAGTTCAAGAGAGCGGTGGCGGAGCTGTTTGACAGATTTCTTCAGACCTTGTAGAAACAAGTTTCCTGGACAGGCTGTAGCATTAAAGTCTGTGTGTGAGAAACTTACTCATGCATGAACATTTTCATATTCTTAGCCTTGATTTCTTCCACTTCTTGTGTGAGGTTTGCTCATGTTTAAAATCATTTGGGAGATTTGATCATTAGAACAATCTCTGCCTTAATCATTGCCATATAAGGCTGCTGCTCCTGGAACCGTTACGTAGTAAAGTGCTTTGGGAACCAAAGTCAGACGGGCCTGACACAATCAGAACATTCTGACCGTGTAGCTGATCAGAGATGTTACTCATAATAAAAAACAGTCCATGACTAATATGAGAGGTGGTTAGGGGGACATGACAGACATCAAGTATTGTTTATCTTTTTATTTAGGGTTAGTACGAGAGAATTGGTGCCACGAAATCCTGAACAGATCTGTTCTTACACGCGGCTTCAGTGTTTAATCAACTTATGCACGTTGACAAAGTCCATAATCTGAGAGTCAAAGCAAACAGAGACATTCGTTTGTTTTACATGAAGATGTTCCGTTTTATTAACAAGGTGCTACTGTGTGATCTCTGTGGTTATGTAGGACAACACACAGGCACGAGGCCTGTTCTGCTGGTTTGACCGGCTGTAGCTTCAGAAATAAATGAAACTTTGCTGCCATCATGCGGCCTTTGATTGAACTTCACCCAGAGAAGGGAGAAAAAACAACAGTTGAGATCGCCACAAGGTGCCAGTTCTAGATTAACGTACATCAAGACCCTCAAACACCATAAAACTTGATTTATTTACATAGCACATTTCATGCAAACCTGAGCAAAAAGTAAAGACGGAAATAGACAACAATGAATAGAAGTTTGAAACTGATAAATTCTTCTAATAAATAAAAGCCAATAAGAAAAACTAAAGAGTTTAGGAACCAGGGCATAGAAAGCAAAAACTACAACAATAAAAACACTAAAATTAAAAGGTGATAAGAGGTGTCAGAGAGCGTGATCGAGCTTTGAAAGCTCAGCGAGACACCTTAAACAAAACATCTTCAGAGGCTTCTACAGGCCGACTTGTTCATAACAATCAATTCTGTGTCTCATCACTGTTATTAGTGTTTTTTCTCCACTTAACTACTCTTGATGCTTGTTTCTGTCATAGAGAAATTCCAGGGTTCACCTTCATTCAAGTGTATAATACACTGTTAAGTGGTTTTTAAGCACCCCGGCAATAATTCATGAGAGCGGACAAAAGCTGGTGTCAAAGCACTGACTGACCTCATTACAAGTTTATGCGAGTGCAAGTTGATCCGCTGCCTGTGCCAGTTCTGCCACTGCCCAAACCTGATTTACCAACACGACTTAAAAGGTTCCTACCGCGTCTCAATAAAAGAGTTCAAGCTCTTACACACACAAAAACGTACTTTTTCCACCATCACCATGGTGATAACTTCATTTTCTTTATCTCCCGAGGTGGAGCCACGTCTCTCTCACGGTTGCACCCTGGTGGATAACGGGACGAGGACAGGAATGTCCAAAACTGTCACGCTCTTCAACGGAGACATCAAACACGTCTTGGAAGACGGGAAAGTGGTGAGCTCTGCGGCTACTTCTGTCACTTATTGTTGTAACAGTGACGTTAACATTGACGTCTTATTGATATGTGTGTTACAGGTGTATTACTACGCCGGTTCACAGATAACACAAACCACCTACCCGAGTGGTCTGGTGGTCCTTCACTTCCCCAACAAGCAGATTGGTAAGAGTGCCTGGATTGACAAATCTACATGTTTTAGGCTCATATTATACATATTTTATGTTATACATTGATCTATAATCACTATTTTTATAACAATATGTGAAATGACATATTGTTATAAAAATAGTGGCTTTTTATGGACTTTTATATTGAGTTTCTGCCCATTGTTTAGCTGTCTGTTTAGGTTCACTCTCTCATATCATCAGCGTAAAAGACCATATTTAAGAATTTAGTTGCTTTCTGCGTAGGTTCTCTCCGGGTATGGTGGTTTTCTTCCACAGTCCAAAGACATGCAGGTCTATTGGTTCATTGGTTGACTCTAAAATGCACACCATCCACGACCCTGATAAGCGATACGTGGTTATGGAAAATGGATGGATGGATTAGCTGCTAAAGAGAGAGATATTTCCCTCAGGAGATGGTAGAGGCCAAAAACAGAGCAGAAAGAGAGTAAAAACATGTATCAGATGGGAAACTCCAAATTAAAGGCAATGTTTCATAACAGGTTCACTGTATCAACGTAAAAGGGTTTTTAAGTGTCCAAAAAACAGTTAAATTGGCAGTTTTCGACAGTCTCAGAATAGCAGTCAAACACTAAAATGCGTTTTGTGTCTCCTGTAACAGAGAAGAGACACCCAGGGGGGAAGAGAGAGATCTTATTTCCAGACCAGACCATCAAGTATTTGGAGCCCGACGGCAGCGAGAGGACGATCTTCCCCGATGGCACCATCGTTCACCTCTCACCGTGAGACTTCTACTACCGCTACCATATTTCAGGATCAGCTACAGGGTGTCTGCGGGGTCAGAAAGTTAGTGGAACCGAGAAAGACGAGCTGTCATGAAGGTGGCAGCAAACAGATCTCCTCATAAATAAATACATAAATAAATAAATAAAGAATATTAGTAGACAGCGAGGTAACCAGTAAGAGGACAGACGCTGACATAGTTGAGATTTGATTCATTGTGCTTTCTGGATCATCGTCTCTTCCAGGTCAGGTAAGAAGATAGTCGACTTCCCCAACGGTCAGAGAGAGATCCACACTTCCCAGTATAAGAGGAGAGAGGATCCCGATGGGACGGTTAAGACCATCTACTCCAACGGACGTCAGGAAACTAAGTACGCATCAGGCAGAGTACGCGTCAAGGAAAAGAACAGAGTCACCATGTGATACGTTAAAGGAATGTGTCTGTAAATGTGACGTAGTGCAGGGAGGAGATATGTTTCCATTATGTTTCAACCAGTACGTCACTGATCAGAGATTAGAGAAGTTCTCACATCGTAGATCAAAGTTTGTATTTTACCTTCATGTAGCAATTAGCTATTTATTAACTATTTGAATAAATAAATATTAAATTTCAAAGTTTTACACCACTGACATTAATAAAAACAACTCAACTATCATATCTTATCATATCCTGTCATAAACACTGAGCGTCAAGGAGAAATCTTTTGGCGAGTTGCAACAAATCCATATAGAGAACATCACTAAGTGTGTTTGGAGCATTGACTGAGCAACGGAGGATCCTTTGGCCCCCACAACAGTGAATCAAAGTCTTCTTCACCGTCTTTGTTTCTCTTCACCTCCTCCTCCTCTTCTTCTCTCCTCAACTTCTGGTCCGATGTGGCCAACTGACCCGTGAGCTTGTGGAGCTCCTGTATGATTAACTTGACGTCCAGTTTCTGCTGCGAGGCTTTCAGAGTGGCCGTGTTGAATGGGAAGGTCCGAATGAAGCCACCAACTCTGAGTGGAGGGATGTTGTGTCCGTTCACTGCCGTGGTTCCCTCCAAAGGAATCCTCACCGGCCTGTGATTCCCACTGTGAAACAATCACAAGATTTGTTGGTTGTTCAGCTTTATAAACGGATGAAGCCAATGTCGTTGTACCGATGCAGCTATTGGCTGTGTTTTCGTCATTCCAGAAGACTCATCAACATTTCTAGTTCAACCTCTGTCTGAAAACTTCGACAGCATTCAGCGTTCTTACCACCGTTCTACAACCCCAAGCTACAGGACATACAATACTGTTGAGAAACACGACGTTCGAAGACTCAGTGGGACCTGAATCAAGTTTTCTGACATCTAGAACAGAACCTGGAAGTTCTCACATTCAACACTATTGGCCACCATAAGCGCCAATGCCAACGTCAATATCTGCCTTTTACGGGAAACACATAAATATGCTGATATGTGAATAGAACTAACCATTTCATGGGAGTCCACCTGCTACAGTATGTACCACAGATTGGTAGCGGTTTACAAACACAAAGCATCGGTTACAAGCTCACAGAAAACACAACGGTTACTGTGTTTTACCTGTAAATGTTTGGGAGCTTCCAGGATCCAGAAGAACGTCTGAATCCCACCCGCCTCTGCGGGATCTCATGTATCGAAGAGGAAACGTTTGTCTGTCTCGAGAGCTCCGTGCCAGCTTCTGTTTCAGTGTCGTCATGGTTTGTAACCTCAGACACACGAAGACTCGCGTTGTCCATTAGCTTCGTTGGGAGAGCCGGACATGTCTGCCTGTCTACCACCGACATGTTTGTCCTAGAATGTGGGCCGAGTATCAGGTTTAGGGTCTTGTCTGTGTGGGTTTCTGTGGCTGTGGTGTTAATTATTTTGCCCCTGGCTGCAGTCAGCTGGTTTAAGTCAACAGGGGGAAGGTGTCTTTGGTAGTCGTCTATAAAAGGACGTCGTCTTCGGTTAATCCTTTCAGCCTGGCAAACAGTTTTTAGCTGAGGGAGGGTCTGAGTTTGTGAGGACTGGTCACCGCTATGAAACTTGGTTTCTTTGACCTTTGAGAGCACAGGTGTAACATGTGACATGTGGCTAGCATGGAAACAAGGTTGTCTTGACCCTTGTCTGTAAAAAGCTCTCTCTCTCAAGCTGTCCGTCAGCGTATAGTTCATCAGATCAATCAGATCGCTGATCAGACCTTTCTTCACTGTGATATCCGCTTGGCAGTCCAGAGTCAACGCAGGGCTGTAGTTAACCTCCAGCAGCCAAGGTTTAAACTTGACGTCGAGAAGGATGTCAAAGCCGAACAGCTCCACACAGTTGGGACAGGAGGGGACCGATGGAGCGATGGTGAGGAGGGTCAGAGTGACAATGTTGCTGATCCTCTGCCACATAAGAAGCTGGTTGATGTCTTGGCTGTGGAGATAATGTCTGAACTTGCTCATCGTCCACTTGCATCCTTGGCCGACTCTCCCTTTTTCCGTTTTGTAGAAGGGCCCAAATTTGTTGATGCTGGTGTTGGTGAGATGGGCGTACGTGTTGTGCAGAGATGACAGGTTGTACTTCTCGGTGGCGAAACGCACCAGGCCTTCCTGATGGACGTAAACGGTCAGCGGATGAAAGCTCTTCACGCATACGTAGATCCTCAGGTCAAACTTGTAGCCGGAGATCAGCAAAGGGTTACTGATGTACCTCTGTACGATCACGGAGCAGTCATAGACCAAATCCTTAATATCCTCAAAGATGAAGATTCCTCTGCCTCTGGAGAGATCCACCGGCTTACATATCCAGTAAACGGACGGTCCTCTGGCCTGACGTAGTTTGTTGTATTCAGCCAGGAAGCGGGTGTAGTCGTTGGGGAGGATGAAGGCGGTGGGACTGAAGTCATAGAGCGATGAACCGAAGGTGGCTCTCATTCTCCTCAGGTTGCGTGCCAAGCAGTCCTTCCAAAGAATTAACAATCAGTTTGTTAGTGCGATCATTTAAATTATAACAGACTCTTTCAGCTGGTTCCTTCTTTGCTATGGTGTGATATTAATCTGTGTTTCATCAACACGAACGTCAGATTATCACCTTGCGTGTGATGCCAACCGTCTTGGGGTGGTGGTTGAGGCGCTGCCATGGCAACAGGTCGTAATACTCCGAGTTGCGAAAAGCAGAGCCCCTCCAGTAGAGGTTCCAGTCCTCCTTCTCACATTTTCTTTCGTTGTATTCCTTCCATCCTCGCTCCAGGAGCACCTCCCTCACCACCTCCGGACCTCTGTCATGTAGTCTGAACACCAGCGATGCAGCCATGCAGCATCGTAAACTGAAGATACAGAAACTGTGTAGGAAATAAAAAGGTGGATGATTAGGAAACATTATAGGGGGCAGGTGGAGAAGCCAAAAGCCTCCTCAGGTGGAGGTGTGAGAGTTAAACGGGAGGCGGTGAGGGAGAGAGGTGAGGCAAAGACACTGTGAGTCAAAATCAGGGTTCAAAAGAGAATACGAGTACCTACCTGTAGCTGCCATTACAACAGACATTTTGAGCTTTTATGGGGCCTGATGACTTTCATTTGTCCTCATATTCAGTAGAAAGTAGAAACCACCCACCTTCTCCAGAGACATAAATCCGAATGCAGTGTAAGGCAGCGATGTGGAGCTACATTTACAAACCACACTTCATCCCCGTGGCTTCGCCTTCACGGCAACTTGTTTGCGTGCGAGCTAAAAGCATTTACAAAGTAAATCTGAGAAGGCCAAACTAACCTGACACTTTGTCTACCCATCGGCACAGACAGAGGGATCACATTCAAGCTTCAGCATGCAAACAAACTTAACACACACACACACACACCGACAAACTTTTATCTACAAACGTTTACAAGGAAGAAAATAGTCGCACGGATAGAGATTAATATGTGCAAGGACACAAGAACAAGCAACGAGACACTGATCCTGGAAATGATGCACAAATATCTGAAGAAGTTTGCAACATGAGGCAGATTAAAATGCATGCAGACACTAAAACATGCACAATAAAGTCTGTTAACTTTTTGAAAATCATACACAATGTGATTCGTCTTACCTGTGACTGCTGCATGCACACTAACTCACAGTCTCTCTCTGTCAGGTGGATGGTAGGAGCCTTTTGACTGTGACGGTGTACAGTAGACAGTCTGTTCTTTTAGCTCCTCCTACAGACAAAACCCGACTCTCACACCAACACGACTGTTTTTTTGTACATCGTCCAGAACAATGGTTGTCAGATAAATTCCTTCTTATTGTCTGATCTGTGTTGGTGTCGTCGTTGTTGTATACCTGCTGGTGTCATAGAGATAATTATTGTACTTTTAGAGACACTGAGGGATTTTAAAACGACGCTACCATCAATGCAAAACTACATGGTAGGACAGGCAACAAGCACAAACGATCAAATAATGTAAAAACCAACTCTAAACATGACTCCGCTCTTTACATATTACAGATAGTCTGCTTGTTCGCCGAAAGGACAAACCTCTTTTCAACCTTTAATGGGGCAGCGTGTGAAATCACATGATCAGCAGTTCGATCCCCTCCAGTCTGCATGTCGAAGTGACCTTGGGCCAGATACTGAACCCCAAATATCTCCTGAAGGCTGTGCCATCAGTGTGTGGATGGTTAGCTCCTAAAACCGATGAGCAGCCAATCCCATCAGTGTGTGAATGATGTGTGTGGTGTAAAAACGCCTCGAGTGGTCGAAAGACTAAAAAGGAGACAGTCCATTCACAGATCTGATATTTTATTAAATCTCACGTCAAATGCAGGTTAACCAACAGCTCCCAGCTCCTTCATCCGCTCGTCTGAAAGAAGAAACGCATCTTTAGTAAACTTTGCCTGATCTGAGGCTGTATGTACAGAGTGTTGTGACACAGTGGACAGGTGAGGCGGTTGGTACCACAGTGGTAGAGTTTGTTCAGTTTCTGTGCGTCCAGGTGGCTCAGATGTGTCCTCTGACCCATCCCCATCCCGCCATTCTTGGGCAACACAGTCGGACTTCCATCGAGACTGAAAAAATACCTGAAGGTGGACGGACGTGAACAAATCTTTAACATTCAGCATCTTTAACCGTTCACCTGAAGGATGAGTCAGGACTTACTGTCCGTAGTGCATTATGGAGCTGATGTCGTACGGCAGGTTCAGAGTGTTCCCGCGTTTCGTCTTGAAGTTATTTTCTCTCCCTTTAAATCACAGACGACCCAAACGATTCAGTCTTTCAAAACAGTGACAAAGTGAGTGCAATCAGTTTGTCACGTCACTGTTCTTAAGTAGAGAGAAGTCACGACGTCATGCCTGAGCTATCATGTTGGCTTTCGATATTCTGTTTCTTTAAACCTTTCACCCTGTGTTTGTTCTTGTTTTACCTAGATCACCTGTGTATGTGTTATCTAGATCAAGTTAATCCTTTGTCCTTGTGTTTCATCTGTGTTTCAACCTTTGCTGACCCGCTGTTTGTCCTCAGGCCAAAAGAAGCTCAGCCCGGTATTAGTAACAGTATGAAGATGTGTTACAGACAATGCAAGGCACAGATTCTGATCTAACAGAAAGAGACGTGAATTTAAATCGCTCGTCATCTGCCGATCAGCTGCAGGTTTCACCTGGAATAATGCTCTGCCACTGCACAGTGATGTACTGGTCCCGGTCTTTGCGGGTGTGTTCGTGATGCAAGCCCAGAGCGTGAATGAGCTCATGGCAAAGGTTCCCAACACTACATGACTGGGAGTAATACACCACCTGGGCTCCTCCTTGACAGCCAACAAAGGACGCACAGCTAGAGAGACAAACACAAGCCGCAGTCATCATTCTCATCATCATGGCAAATAAAACTAGAATCTAGAATTTAGAAGAAACATCTCTCACCCGTTTCCATCCACGAACTCGAGGTAGTTGAACTCTGTGGTGTGCGGTCGAAAGCGAATGCAGGTGAAGTCTGAAATCATCTTGAAGGCAGCTTGGATATTTGCCTCCTGATAAGCTGTTAGAGTGAAAACATATCAACTGTTTTATCATCCGCACTCTAGTGATCATACATCAGCCGGCTTAGAGCCACAACAACGACCCACCCAGTTCATGACTGATGGTGTAAGGCACGACGGCGTCGGGCCACAGGGTCTGCACGGCGTTCCTGTCCTCCTGAGCTCACACAGTGTCCAACATTTCAGCATCGCCACCACGATTTGAACAGTTTCATACAAAAACAGACTCTTAGACTAAAACAAGACAAACTTCCAGCTGAAATTCAGTTTAAACGACATGTGTAAAATGAGCCACATGTTTAATTACAGATTATCGTTGTCATTTTACAGAAGTTTGTATGTAATTTAAGAAAGCAGAAGAAAAAACTGAACAGTATAAAAAGAGAAATAACTGCATGGGCGTAATACTTCAAATAACTGGTTAATTTACAGATGTCTGTGATTTAATTCAATTTTGAACAAAAAAAAAACAACAACAACAGAAAACTACTGTAAAATAAAATATATATCAAGCATGTTTTAACTGCTTTTACTCATGTGGACATGAACATAATATTTATATAATAGGCCATGTATTTAATTACAGATCAGTCATTTTACAGTAATGTGCATGTATTTTAAGCGAGCAGAGAAAACTGTATAAAAGGTGATTTAAGTAACTGTAATTTGTCATTAACAAAACTTAAAATTACAGTTTGGTTGTTAATTTACATATAATATTTGTAATTTTAGAGTTTTGTGTGCAATTTAAAAAACAGAAAACTACCATAAAACCTCAGTGTAACATGAGTGACGTGATTTTCTTAAAACAAAATCTTACTGGTATCAAAATGTCTCCCTCTTGGACGATCCCGTCTCCTTGAAGCTCTGGGCAGTCAAAGTTTACGATGAAAACATCATACTTATGGAGAAGATTCATTTTGGTCCATTCAACATGAGTAACATATTTACCTTGTTGAGTTTCTGCACTGGCCCGCTGAGGCGGATCGAGCACTACAACAACCTTCCCTGCAGAAACCTGACAATCAAACTCACATATTTTAAAACACAGAAGACATTTTTTTAAAAACCAACCTGTTTTTTCATGACTGTCAGCCTCCTGTGTTAGATTTACAGGTGCACCAGCAGCTGCATAAAGAGAAACAGTGAACAATCAGGATTATTTAGCAGAGCGTCGACGTCTGAGTGCTTCAGTCTGTACCTGTCGACACGCAGATGAAGACCAGGAGCCACATACTGAAACACAACACGACCTCCAAGAAGCTTCTGTTTGAGTTCAACCAGAGACCATCAGGCATCTCAACAGGTGTCGTCACTTTGCAGTAATCATGAGCTTTAAGGCACCAACACAGAGGGCAGCAGTGCACACTAAATATAATATAAACCATTTTTTAAATAACTAACTCAAACTTTGTGCAGTTTACACTCAAACAGACAATGTTAGATACACGTGGATGAAGCTCACCCTCACTCAAGGGTCAGCGAGGTCACCATGACCATGACCTGCAATACATGCAGCCCAGTATTTTAGACTTGTGAGTGCATGTTGTTTACTTCTACTTCTACTGAAGTGAAAGTGTAAATACTGTTCATGCATTACTCTGTTACTGGCTGAACTCCATGACAAACAAAGTCTTTATCTCTGTTTTCATGTCGTGCAGTGCTGGAAGACATGGCTTTGCCAATGGGAACATTGAAACTGGTTTTTCTTGCTGTAATAATTCCTCTTGTTCAGAGATGGTTTTTAATTTCACACAGTCGTGGTTCAGTGGTTGGTGCGAGGCCTCAGCAGACCAAACAAGATGAATAAAACATGAAATTTCCTCTTGTTGGAAGAGCAAACGTCCACATTCCCAACACGGAGCAGTCTGATACTCTCAGTAAGTGTAAGGGCCACTAGAGGGCGCAACAAGACACCTGAACAGGTGAAGCTTCATTGAATAAATGGATTTTTACCCCAAACCGAGGCCTTAACTTAACTGTACTGATGAAATAATAACTAAATCATAATATTACAGTGATGGAGGGTGAAGGCGGTGGTTACATGAGTGTCTGTTCAGCTCTGGACTGAAAGTCTATAAAGTGCAATAAGGAATGCTGCGTTCAGGGATCATATATGTACTGTATTTTCAGATATTTCAGATGTCTTGGTTTCTAATTTGAACTGATGTTACCTCCAAAGACACTGCTGCCTTCACCCAGTGAATCAGTGTGGCACTTCTAGTTTAAAGTTTAAAGAGGTTTACAGATGATATGCTCAGTGCAAGTTTAAAGATGTTTTTAGTGTTAAATTGTTCAGATCAGTTTTATCTGTCATGTTAACGCAGGGTCAGCGGTACAGTGAAATGTGTATCAGTAACAACGCTAGACACAGAAGATAAAAAATAGGCAAAAGAAATAAAAATGCAATAAGATTTAAAGTGAAAACTGGAGTGATGTAAATAAAATAAAACAAAATAAAAAAATATGTACATGAATAAATATGAACATATTGATATAATTGACTGAGTGTTTACACAAGTATTGTACAAAGTAGTCCTTGTACAGTAATACTACTGCTACTACTCCTACTACTACTCCTCCTCCTCCTACTACTACTACTGCTACTACTCCTACTACTACTACTAATCCTACTACTACTGCTACTACTGCTACTACTCCTACTACTACTGCTACTCCTACTACTACTGCTACTACTCCTACTACTGCTACTACCACTACTCCTACTACTACTCCTACTACTACTGCTACTACTCCTACTACTGCTACTACTCCTACTACTACTACTACCACTACTCCTACTACTACTGCTACTACTCCTACTACTACTCCTCCTCCTACTACTGCTGCTACTATTCCTACTACTACTACTACTAATAATAATAATAATAACACATTTTATTTCAAGCGCCTTTCAGGACACCCAAGGTCACAAATTAAACAGATAAGATAAGAAGTATTATAGTAAATAAGAGCAGTCACATATCTAAATACAAATAATATTAAAATAATTACCACAGTTTCCAAACGGTCAGTGAGATAGTAAGTTATGGAAAGAAAACTAAACTTTAACACTATACAGCTATACGATATCCTATTTTAACACTATATACACAGGTATAAATAAAACCAGTAACAGTGAACTCTGCAATATGTAAGTCAAATAATAAATAATAAGTAGCAGCAGACATGATTTATAAGCATAATTTAATGCATACTTAATGCAGTGTGTTTTCTGCAGTGCAGCTTTGCTGTAAAACACAAAAATATTAAAAATATTAAAAATGTATTTACACATTCAGAATTCCCACGTTTCCCCGCAGCCCGTGAACGCAGCGTCATGTGACGCGCTGTCATGTGACGCGGGGTCATGTGGTGCGTTCACTTCCTCTGACTGTGCTGCATCATGTCGTCTTAGCTCTCACACACACACACACACACACACACACAGACATGTCACTGCAGCTTCAATCCGACCCGGTTCGGGTTCTGGTTCGGCTGCTCTGGTTCGTAACGTGCCTGGGATGTTTGCTGGTCCGGTCCGGAGCTTCAGAGGAGGCGGACCGGAGCCCGTGGTACCGGGAGCTCTGCAGGTGAGCGGACACAACAAACACCGACACACGGACGGATTTAACCACTTTAATTAATAATTAAAGATTAATGAGTTTATGTTAATGAGGACACGTGACCGGTAAGGCTTCCGCAGCTGTTTACAAACGGTTTATTCATAAATACCGAGCAGCACCGAGTCCAACGGGTCAGCTGATTAATCATTAAACCGACCGAACCGGGAGAGTCCGTGAAGTTCAGCCAGCTGCTGTTAATTAAGATTAATTATTATTATGAAGAGACGAGCTAACGAGCTAACGATACATGGGAAGTGCCATAAGAGAGCTAATGCTAATGTGTGTGTGCGTGTGTGTGTGTGTGTGTGTGTGTGTGTGTATGTATGTATATCTGTGTGTGTGTGTGTGTGTGTGTGTGTGTGTGTGTGTGTCTGTGTGAGTGTCTCCATGTCTGTGTGTGTGTGTGTGTGTGTGTGTGTGTGTGTCTCTCTCTCTGTGTATATGTGTGTGTCTCTCTGTGTGTGGCTGTATATATGTGTGTGTGTCTCTCTGTGTGTGTGTGTGTGTGTCTGTGTGTGTCTCTGTATGTTTCTGTGTGTGTGTCTCTGTGTGTGTGTGTGTGTGTGTGTGTGTGTGTCTCTGTATGTTTCTGTGTGTGTGTGTGTGTGTGTGTGTGCGTGTGTGTTTGTGACATTCAGAGTTTGTGTGTTTAAATATTGACTCAGCAGGTGATGGACAGACAGGTGACTCAAACCTGAACGCCTGGTTGTGTTTCAGTTCCTCCTTTTGTAACGCTACATACAGGATGACAACACACACACACACACACACACACACACACTCCTGACTGAGACAGGCAGCAGCACAAACTGAGAACAAGTCGATTAAAACAGAATTCAACAGTGTCCGTCCACCTCCAGGTCTTTCAGTCTCAGTTGAACTCTTTTTTTTTTTTTAGTCAGCACTCACAGGAAAAACAGTTCAGAGTTTCTGTGCGAGCAGGAAATAATAAGACACAAAAATCTCAAATATATGTCAGAAATAAACAGCCGAGGAGAAAGAAGGAGATAGTTTAGTTTAGAAATGCCAAATGTTACATTATAAACGCCTTAAACATGAGACAGAGGGAAACATCAGCACCACATAAACAAGAAATAATTATAAAAATATAAGATGTTCAGTTACTGTGTGAGATCGTGAGGAGCAGAAGAGCCACAAAACTGAGGAGCTGGACGGAAAAATGACTTCAAGTCAACACGAGTGGAAAATAATGACGACAGAAATAAATCTGTGACATGCAGCAACAGTGTAACGGTTATTTATATAGCTGACATCAAGCTGACATGCACAGCAGCTATAAAACAGCATCGAATAAAACTGGAGATATGATTAAAAGTCAGAATAATAATAATAATAATAATAATAATAGTGTTTGTAGTGGATGTCATCAGCAGCAGTTGCAGCCACGATCCATGAGAACCTGCGACAGGAGAAAGTAGAAAAACTGAATGTTTGCAGATGATATGCCCAGTGCATCATGGGAAGTGTAGTCCTACAGCAGCATAACTAAGGGACGGTTCAGAACACACCTGAGTTCATCCAGCTCTAACACACGAGTGTTGACTTGTTAATAAACAATAATAAAATAATCTTTAATATTTTCTGTTGCAGTTATAAATGGGAGGCGATAGATCGGGATAACAAAGTGAGCTACACGCTAAAGCTCTGCGAGTCGTCACCGTCGACCAGCTGCGGCCCCGGCACGGCCGTCTGTGCTCGGGACCTCACCACCAACACGGACCGGTCTGTCGGTGAGTACTGAACGCTACTGAACACACTGCTGAACGCTGCTGAACATTAGTGAACACTGCTGAACACGCTGCTGAACACACTGCTAAACATTGCTGAACGCTGCTGAACATTAGTGAACACTACTGAACACTGCTGAACACTGCTGAACATTAGTGAACACTGCTGAACGCTGCTGAACGCTACTGAACGCTGCTGAACACTGAACGCTGCTGAACACTGAACACTGCTGAACACACTGCTGAACATTAGTGAACACTGCTGAACACACTGCTGAACACTGAACACTGCTGAACATTAGTGAACACTGCTGAACACTGACACGCTGCTGAACACTGACACGCTGCTGAACACTGACACGCTGCTGAACACACTGCTGAACACACTGCTGAACACGCTACTGAACGCTGCTGAACGCTACTGAACGCTGCTGAACACTGCTGAACACACTGCTGAACATTAGTGAACACTGCTGAACACTGAACACTGCTGAACATTAGTGAACACACTGCTGAACACTGACACGCTGCTGAACACTGACACGCTGCTGAACACGCTGCTGAACACACTGCTGAACACACTGCTGAACGCTGCTGAACGCTGCTGAACACGCTGCTGAACACGCTGCTGAACACGCTGCTGAACACGCTGCTGAACACGCTGCTGAACACGCTGCTGAACGCTACTGAACGCTGCTGAAGGCTGCTGAACACTGAACGCTGCTGAACACTGACACACTGTGAAGGTTTTACAGTTTTACATAAAACGTCTTATCAGGCAGCCGTGGTGAGTTCATGGCTGATAAACTAAAAATGGAGAGAGGACAGTTTGAACACCAGCAGCAGCTGATATCACTGCCTAGTCCAGCAGCAGTCAGCCCAGCTCGGCGTCTGTCTTTCAGCCTTTTATTTCACCAAGCTCTCACCAACCACTAAAAGTCAGTCCCACATTTACTCTTGTCCGGCGGCTTCTTGCTCGCTCACTCTCTCCTTTTCTCTTCTTGGCTTCCTCCGTCAGCGTCCTCTTCACTCTCTTCTCCTCTGCCATTACGTCCGTAGAGGCAGTTACATTGTGCCCAGCTCCTGTTCTGGCACGACACCGGCATGAAAACCTCCAACAAACTGAGCTAACAGCAGCTACAGTTTACTTCACTGTCCGTCAGGAAACTCTGTGAATCACAGAGAGTCGAGGGCTGTTAGTTAATCAAACATGTGGAGCTAACAGCACCGCTATCAGTAAACTCTGAACCCGTGTGCTGATAACAGCCTCCTTAGATTCACGCTCTTTGTCTCTGCCGTACTTTGAACACACTTTAAGTTTCTTCTTTGAGCTCTTCAACCTGTGCGAAGCTTCCAGCTTTAAATACGATCATTGTAAACGTCGTTACGGTCGCCCAGCCCTGCCGCTCTGTTTGAATCCTAATTACACGCTTCATGTCACTGTTAGCAGTCTTTGTGTCCCGCGTGTCTCATGACAGCCACACAGCAGAACGTCTCACGGCTCTTTAGAGGGACAGCGGGGACAAAAAGACTCATGTTTTACGTGTCATGTTTTCACCTGTGAAGAGGATTGATCAATCTACACAATATTTTCTCTGTTTATTTATTATTTTGTTTATAAAAAGTCAGAAGAATCATCATTTCTCATAGATCAAGGTTGTTTTGTCTGACCGACGGTCCAAAAACCCAAAAATCAGTTCAACCTCGTGTCAAAAACAGACATGTGACATTCAGGGAGCATCAAATATTTGGCATTGCTGCTTAAAATGTGACTAACAAAGATGATTTTAATCTAAATAGTCGCAGTTATTTCTGAGCTAAAGTTACAGTCATCGTTAGAAAATGAATTTAATTTGTCTGTGTTTGTGGATGAGTCATATCAGAGGTTATCGGTTCGTCCCTCCTGCTGCTGCTGATCTGAGTGGAGCTGTTTGGATCGGCCTGTCAGAGCTTCATCAGTACGTCAGCAGATCTGTGCTGCTGCTGCGTGTCAGCAAGATCCACATCTCTGCCCGAGACCAGGACCAGACCAAGTCCACGAGGCGCTGCACGTTCAGCACCACCGCAAACATTCATGCAGAGTAACAGCTGCTCAGATCTGCTGATGTTTTTTAGCGTTAAGTTGAATCCAGTTAACGTTGTGCCTCCGGTTCAGACGTGACCTTCAGCCAACGGAGTCTCGATTCAATCACGGCGGTGTAAAGTGATTATTGTTGGAGGCAGCGGCTGATCTGTCCTCCGGCCTGAAGCACAAACACAATCAGCAACAATAATCTGTGAACCGATGAACTGTACAGTGTTTGTTTTTCACAGCACTGTTAATAAGACAAAAGAAAAGATTTGAAGACGTTAATTAAACTCTCAGGACTTAATTAGAAATAACACAGTCCAAACATGTTTCCTTTCACCTCCACACGAGTTATCTTTGTGCTGAACTCATGAAATAATAATTCCTGCTTGTCTTCAGTCTTGTGACAGTCAGCTCAGTGTCTTTGGCTGAATCGTCACTTTTGGTGTCTGGGAAACCAAATTTACCAAATCTGAATAATTCCCAGTTTATGTGATGTCACAAAGCGTCAAACTGCCACCATCGTCCTTCCTCTTCCTCCTCTTGGCTGGCGAGGTCGCGGATCATCGGCGGGTTGAATGACGCCTGGTTGCTCAAACACGCCGCTCGTCACCCACACGTCAATCAGAGGTTCATTATCATTCTTTAATCTGTGATTCATCTCAGACGTGAAACCTCTTCATGTGGTTTCAGACCTGAAGCTCGCAGTCAGCACTTTTCTTCCAGAAATGAGGAATCGCTCACACGGTGATCACGCTGTGAATCTGCAGCTGCTGTGAATGTCAAACGCAGACAGGTCTGAGCTTTTAGTTTCATCTCTGTCTTTGAATTCTTTTCTAAAGGAGGCAGAGTTATTTCAGAGCCGCACAACAACGACAACGACAACAACAACGACAACAACAACGACAACAACAACTCGTCCTGCAGTCCGAGGTCTCGACCTTCCTCTGTGACAAATCGTTGTTCGGTGGCTCTCAGCCAAGACAGCGTCGCCCGACTCAGATTTCTGAGGGTGACGAAGGGCTGAAGTGTTCATGCAGACTCACTGTGTGTGTGTGTGTGTGTGTGTGTGTGTGTGTGTGTGTGAGTGTGATTTCTCAAGAGGGAGATCACGTTTGGAAAGTGAAAGAAGGGAGAGACGATAAACAAGGAGCAGCCGGGGTCACATGATGATCAGTTTAATCATTCATGCTGACTAATCACATGACCCACAAACACACACACACACACACACACACACACACACACACACACTCTCAGGCTCTCTGATTGGTTGAAATCACATGATGCATGATGTCACACTTTGACATGTTTCCTCACATCAAAATCTATCTATTATTCTTATATACGGACAAAAGTATTTGGACACCTGTCTTGTTTTTCAGGCCCTTTATGTCCAGTTAAGCTCAGTGTTGATGCTTCAGCACACCGACACATTGTGGACCATGCTCTGCTTCAGACAAACAGTTTGACATGACTGTGCCCCAGCGCACAAAGCAAAAGGTCCATAAAGAACTTGACTGAGAGTCCTGACTTCAACCTGAACCGAGACCTTCTCGTCCAGCATCAGTGCCTGACCTCATAAACACACAGAGTGGAAGAAGACTAAACGCTGTTATAGCTGCAAAAGGGGAACCCACTCCATATTAAAGTATAGTGGTCCCTCGTTTATCGCGGGGGATACGTTCTAAAAATAACCAGTAATAAATTAAATACGTGAAGTAAGTTTTACAATTATTCTACATGTTTTAAGGCCGTAAAACCCCTAACCACACACTTTTATGCACTTTTCTCAGACAGGCATTAACATTTTCTCACATTTCTCTCTTATTTAAACTCTCAAAGTTCAAATTTTTGCAGATTTAACAAAAATAAGTACAATACTGTATTAGTAAATGAAACCAAAGATCAAAACCTGTTTTCAAATTTCATTTTAATGATCAATCTATGAGGTTTGACACATAATGAAATTATTACCAGTAACTCACGCGTATTTCACAGTTCCTCTGACGGTGCCGAACACAATGTGCGTTCATACTGTACAGTACACTGTAAAAAAAAAAGCATGCAAAATTACACACAAAAAATCTGCAAATCTGCGAAAAGTGAACCGCGTATTTGAATAAAATGTTCCTGTTGGTGTAATCGCCAGGCGTCCGTATACTTTTGTCCATACAGTGTATGTACAGGAGTGCTACATGATGGAGGGTTCCCCGGGTCGTCCGGTCCAGTCACAGCGTCCTTGAGCAAGACCCTGAACTGTCCTGACATGATGCATTTACCTCTGTGGATACAGGATGTTTCCTCAGCGTGACTCTGCAACAGAGCTGATTTGTTCCCATGTGTTAATTAATTAAAGAAATATAGAAATTACAGTTATTTTATCTGTCAGTGATGCTTTTGTCAGAAAATATTTAAAAGTAGAATCATAAATATGACGGTGTTGAGGAAAAGATGCAGGTTATTAAAAATAGTGATACAGTTCATAATAATCAAAGTTTATTTTTAGTACTTGAGTCACATTTTGCTGATGAAGTTTCGATCTCGTTTGGCAGATTTTGACCTTTTGTGCACGAGAAAAATTAAATTATTGATTTTTAATCTAATCAAAACATCCAGACAAATGTCGGCGCTGAATAATCCTTCACGTCTCATCTGCTCGGCTCGAACTGTCACAACCACACGGATCCAAACTGAGTGAACGTCGGAGGAGTTTTGTTCTGCCGGCAGTCGTCGTGTTAACGGTGTTAGTAGGTCACGCTGTTACATTCCTTTATCTGTTTGTGATAACAGAGCGAACACACACACACACTTCAGAAAGTAAAGTTTCACTCAGACTGACTTCACTTTCTGTCCAGGATAAATGTGTTTCCTCTGTGAAGAAGTAATCAGATTACTCATTGTCCTAACGCGTTCACAGACAGTGTTTCATCAGGCTGACCTGCTGTGAGTTTATATAACTGCCCCACGGTCTTTAAACGTTTCCCACTGCTGTCTGTCTCTGCTCACATGATAAACGAACTGTGTGGAGGTTTATCTCATGTTTACAGAGAAGTGGGTCAGCAGAGGTCGGCGGGCCGAGACGTTATTCTGAAGTACCACACGGGAAAAACCCCTCGTGTCCCCAGTTTCAGGGTGTAACGTCACGGAGTCGACTCGGCGTCTGTCTTTCAGCTTTTTATTTCACCAACCACTAAAATGTGTTTTTGTGCAATGTGTGTATGCGCCATGCGTTTTTGCTGTTGTTGTGCTGATATCTTGGTTTTGTGTAATGTGTTACATGTATATGCTGCTGGACACCTTAATTTCCTTCGGGATCAATAAAGTATCTCTATCTCTAAAAGTCAGTCCCACGTTTACTCTCGTCCGCCGGCTTCTTGCTCGCTCACTCTCGCATCAACAGGATTTAAACTCTCTTAGTTTATGAGAGAGAAGTTACATAATGCTGCTTTAAAATCTGGAACATCAGGTCTTTATGTGGCTCTAAATCATTAACATATGGTTATTATATGAGTGGCAGATAAAGCATGTTAACAGACTGACTCTGTCTCGTCCTCTCTGTGCAGGTGATCTGTCCCTGCAGAGGCTCGCCGGCAAAGTGCTGGACTTCAACAACACGCAGAAATGTCCGGGAAGCAACAACAACATTCAGAGCAGCATCAGCTTCCAGTGTGGGAAAACCATGGTAAGAACGACGGAGCCGTGTTTAGTCTGAATACACAACGGGCTGAAGGTCAGACAAGCAGGCCTGTGACCAAGACCCCTGAACTGGCAGGATAAATCTGAGCGTTTACCCTCCGTCATGTTGAGCTTAAAATGAACGAACGCTGGAATAAATTATTTAGTTTGCTTTTGTTCCAGACGTGTCCGTTAACGTCTGGTCGCTCTCTCCTGCACGTTGGAAACACAAAAGCAGCTGTTGTGTCTGGATTCATTCGACAACAGTACCGCTTTGTTTGGAGAGCTCACAGCACCACCTGATACTTAATGTGCTCATATATATACTTTTAGGCTTGTGTCAGAAACGCCTTGAACATCAGCCTAAAGTACTGGATCGGCTTTCAGCGAGTACACAAGTATATTCGTTATGACGGAGCTCGTTTAGGGAGATGGAAGCAACATAAAACCAGACGTGATCTGTGAAATAAAGTTATTCAGAGCCACGATATCTGGGAAAAAGGCAGCGAGGAAGGGTGAGTGGATGCTGCTCGAACCAAAATTAACATTCACAAATAGAGAGAACCGAGCTGCCACGACGACTGTCCAAACTTTAGTAAGGAACTGGGAACCACACATGTAGCTCAGCATACAGATACACAAGTTACACACAGAAGCATCGATCCAATATCATGTAATTCATTATCCCCGCCCTCCTCTGACTCTGATTGGCTGATATTCTTACCATAACCCGAACCAATCTCAGTCCACGTCACCTGAACCTAACGAACCCTGAACAAACAAGTTTTAGAGCAGCGAAGAAGAGTTGAACCTGAGCCAGGCCGACAACAATGACAGCAGTCACACAGACTGTTAAATAAGAATATACTCTGTTTTCGTATCATTAAAACAGCATCAAGAAGGAAAAAATGCAACGGTAACATCTCTGTGTACTTAGGTTGGATATAAATATACTTGACTGCAGTTTAAAAGCTGAGTACTGTTTGTATTTATATTGTGTGTCTGTCCTCTTTCTCTGAAACCGACATAAAAAAGCTGAAATGACTTTCCATCGCACAGAAACAGCTGTCAGCTGAAAGGAAGTGAGCGTATGAAATAATGTAGGACTGTGTGTGTGTGTTTGCGGTTTGTTGGGCTGGTTGACATTTCCTGTCATGTCACAAAGCCGTTAACACTGAAGAAGTGATGAGGACGACATCTCATCATAATAATAATGAAGCTCTGTTTAAAGTTTGATTAGTTGTTTTCTACACTTAAAGTCGTGATTTATATATTTTATAAATTGTTTATGTGGGACAGTTTGGATGAACAAACAAACATGACTTACAGCGTCTGTGTAAAATATTTAGATTTTTTTTTTTGCCTTTTCTCAATGCGACTTCGTCTTTGCTGAGATTTGTTATCGAACGTTCAGACCTAAAAGTTTTAAGTACGTCGATATTCTTACGTGTTTTTAGTTGAAATGATGCAATAAGCATAAAATATGTTCTGTGTGCGTTTGTGTGTGTGTGTGAGGCTGAAAAGTGTGTTTTTCTTAAAGGCTTGAAATAAAAGAACAAGCTCGCAGTTGCCTTGGCATTTTTTAGTCACCGTTATACTTTGAATACTTGACATACTGAGCAGTCATACGTCAACTCATCCCACCTCCACCTTCATCAGGTCGCTGAGCCGCTCGTGTTGTTTTGAGCTCCAGTGTTTGTCTAGGCCCGTGGTTCTGTCACTTAGCAAGGTTTTACTTAGTTAGTTAGTTACTTACTTAGTTAGTTAGTTAGTTACTTACTTACTTAGTTAGTTACTTACTTACTTAGTTAGTTACTTACTTAGTTAGTTACTTAGTTAGTTAGTTAGTTAGTTAGTTAGTTACTTAGTTACTTACTTAGTTAGTTACTTACTTACTTACTTACCTACTTACTTAGTTACTTAGTTAGTTAGTTACTTACTTACTTACTTACCTACTTACTTAGTTACTTAGTTAGTTAGTTAGTTACTTACTTACTTACTTACTTACCTACTTACCTAGTTAGTTAGTTACTTACTTAGTTAGCTAGTTACTTACTTACTTACTTACCTAGTTAGTTAGTTAGTTACTTACTTACTTACTTACTTACTTACTTACTTACTTACTTAGTTAGCTAGTTACTTAGTTAGTTAGTTACTTGCTTACTTAGTTACCTACTTACTTAGTTGTTTTAGTCTTCAGTTAAATGTGTTTGTGATCTTGACGAGGAAACAAGTCAAACCTGCTGTCATCGTCTCTACAGTTGCACACGAGTTAAAGAAGTTTTAAAAAGTGTCTCAGGTCGAGAACTCGTTGCTGTGGAGTCCTGGAGGACGAGAGTGAAGCCACTGTAAGAACAAACTAAACGAGGACTGGCATGTGAAAACGTCGCTCTGTAGTGAACTTCACCCTTTATGAGGTCAAATTCCAAAATGAAAAAAAAACTTTAAATCACTGAAATGGGACAAAATGTCCGTCGTGACAGACGAGAAGTAAAGTGATTTTTCCTGTAACAGAAACGGTTTGACTGGTTCGACTCTCTCCCCTCTGGCTGCTTGAGAAGCCGCTGAGCAAGCGCTGAACCTTCACCCACCACACAGCAGCAGCAAGTCTGACATATTCTGTGTTCTACAGAAACACTGACACATTTTCCACAAAGCCTCTGTGTCCTGAGCCGTACGATGTGTCCGTCACCTCGTGTCAACACGAAACTCTCGCTCTTACTCATGCTCCTGTGTTTGTTTGGTGCTGCAGGGGACCCCGGAGTTTGTGGCCGTGTCTCAGTGCGTGCATTACTTCGAGTGGAGGACCTACACCGCCTGCAAGAGCGACAAATTCAAACCACACAAAGAGGTAACGTGGCGGGAGGTGTGATGAGGTAAATGATGAGGTGTGATTCGTAAGAAACGAAAAAGTCTGAAAGCAACTGAAAGCTTAGAGGAGTTTACAGCAGGTCACATGTTGTCACGATGAAGCCTGACGTGAAATCACTGAAGGAATGTGTGAAATGAAATCAACTTGCTCGCTTAGTGACAGATATCTGTTGCAAAAGAGCAGCCTGCATCCTATATGAAGATCATTTAAACCACAGAAGACTTAAGTTAAAGTCCAGAAATGGGAAGTTTCTCTAACATGAAGCCTCGTGATCGTATAAAAATAACTCGGAGGGATTTCTCTGAATCATTGACCGTCAGCAGACTGTCAGACGCTCCATAGATCATGAAGCAGAACATTTTAACGCACTTCTTATCTGTTATACAAGCAGGACTTTGACGTGAAAACATGAAGCTCGCTCCTCTGTCTCCAGGTGCCATGTTACGTGTTCGACTCGGACGGGAAGAAGCACGACCTCAGCCCTCTGATCAAAGGCAGAGACGGGTACCTGGTGGACGACGGCGACGACAGCGTCGACTTCTACATCAACATCTGCCGGAGTCTCGGTGAGTGCCTGACGGAGGCTGTGCAGAGACGATGATAGCTGGTGTTTATGTCTCATCGCGTGTCCTCCTTCTTCTTCTCGCAGACTCTCCAGACAAACCCTGTCCAGAAGGTTCTGCAGCCTGTCTGGTCACCGCTCATGGCACCTTCAACATGGGCTCTCCTAAGAACCAGCTGGAGCTGGTGTCCAGCGACAGGTATCCACATGATGACTCTGCTCTGTCAACACAGGTGTTACCCGTGATGCTATTTAAGGCCCCGTTCCATTCAGGTCGAACAGGGTCAGGGTGCTGCTGCTCTAAATGGAACTGAGCCTGAATCAGCATCATTGGAAACATTAGTTAACGAGAACGTCCAGACTGAGCAGTGTTTAAGTCTGCTGAGCTTCACCTCCTCCTCTCCTCTCTTTGTTTCCTCTTTCCTCTCTTCTCCTCTCGTCTCGTCTCTTCTCTTCTTCTCTCCTCTCTTCTCCTCGTTTCCTCTCCTCGTCTCCTCTCCTCTTGTTTCCTCTCCTCTCCTTGTCTCTTCTCTTCTTCTCTCCTCTCTTCTCCTCGTTTCCTCTCCTCATCTCCTCTCCTTGTCTCCTCTCCTCTCCTCTCCTTGTCTCCTCTCCTCTCTCCTCTTATCTACTCATCTCCTCTCCTCTCCTTGTTTCATCTCCTCTCCTCTTGTTTCCTCTCTCCTCTCCTCATTTCCTCTCCTCCTCTCATCTCCTCTCATCTCATCTCATCTCTCCTCTCCTCTCATTTTCTCTCCTCTCCTCTCCTCATCTCGTCTCCTCTCCTCTCCTCTCCTCTCCTCTTGTTTCCTCTCCTTGTCTCTTCTCCTCTCCTCTCCTCTCCTTGTCTCTTCTCCTCTCCTCTCCTCTCCTCTTGTTTCCTCTCCTTGTCTCTTCTCCTCTTGTTTCCTCTCCTTGTCTCTTCTCCTCTCCTCTCCTCTTGTTTCCTCTCCTTGTCTCTTCTCCTCTCCTCTCCTCCCGCGCCTCTCCTCTCCTCTCCTTGTCTCCTCTCATTTCCTCTCCAGACTGAGGTTACAGTATGAAGTCAGTCCTGGTTCATCTCCTCCTATGTGCAATGGTCACACTCCAGGAGTCACCATCACTTTCATCTGCCCGTCCAGCAGACACTCGGTAGGACACACACACACACACACACACACACACACACACTCTCTCTTATTGTTGAATAATTAAATGTTTTTTTTGGACCTGTGCCTCAGAGTGTGTTTCGGTTTCACAGGGCAGCGCCCCGAAGATGACGGCAGAGTCGAACTGTCGCTACGAGGTGGACTGGGTGACGGAGTATGCCTGTCACAGAGACTACCTGGAGAGCCACACCTGTAAGCTGAGCAGCGAGCAGCACGACCTGTCCATAGACCTGACGCCTCTCACCCTGAGCTGTGAGTCTGAGATCTGTCCACTCTGCCAAACTGATCAACAATGATGCAGCTCACACTGAAATATAATTTTAGTTTAGTGCAACAGTTTAGGGAGGGAGAGGGAACACAGCCAAGTTAAAAAACAGCCTGGCCAGTGGCCTCTGTGTAATTTGAATTGGAGACCTCGTGCTGTTACATAATTAGAGTCCTTAAGGAAGTTATTAGCAGTGAAGAAAGCTCAAACATCCCTTCCCTCTGACTTATCCATGAATATATATTTAACCTACAGAGCTGCTTTATATAGCTCCGTTAGAGGAAGCAGCTCCATGAGTAAACTACACTGACCTTCCTGTTTTTTTGCCAGCTCAGCGTTCATCATAGAAAAGCCTTTTTATTCTCACAGTGTGTGTGTGAATCCACGAGTACGTTAACGATGAGAATAATTAGTCGTTCCTGTGTCTGCAGCTACAGATTATCCGTACTACGCTCACTCTGGGCCCAGCGACGGGGACGAAAGCTACATCTACTACCTGAACGTGTGCGGGAAGATTCCCACCAAAGAATGTGGCGACGACGAGTTTATCTCGTCCTGCCAGGTGAAGAAGTCCAAAGACGCGAAGAAGGTGGCCGGGAGATATCAGAACCAGACGCTACGGTAACGTGAAGACGAAGTCTGTCGCAAATACTTTGAAAGAGCTGAGCGTGGAGAGGGAAGTTAAAGGCTTCAGTGCACTGACAAGATTTATTTTCTGTCCATCGATTGAAAGCCGTGTGTCCTTCCTCCTCTCTCTCTCTTCCTGTGTCTGAGATTTCATAAATCCAGACTAACTGTAAAGCCTCTTCCTGCTTTGCTGATATTCAAACCTGAACTTTTATTTAATCTCTTTGTCGCTCTGCTGGACGTACAAGGCCTACGGCACGTCAAAGGTCCAGTGTGTCTGATTTAGGGGACACTATTAATAGAACATGAGACTTTTATATCAACGGACGGAGTACGTCGATGTTTGTGCCACTTAACTGTTGTGATATGAAGCTGAACTCCAGAACAGAAACTGATTTCTTCAGGTTTTATTTAGAAGTTTAAATATGTGCCTTTATTTAGAGACAGCCAGAGAGAGAGTGGGGACTCCCAAACACCGCGTTAACATGCATGGCCGCTCAGCTTTAGATGGTTCAGCCAGCCGACTCGTTCATGAGGCATCTAAAAGTTTCTGTTTTGTCATTATTATGTGAGGTTGTTGTTGTCCGTGCGTTGGCTCGTGTAACGAAACAAACAAAAGAGACAAATGTGATCGGATGAAGTTACAGTGTAACCTGTTTGCCACACAAACACAAACCTCCATGTGACTTCTAAAAAAGGTTTCCTGTGTTGTAGTCCAGGTGGAACATATCAAACATTTTCTTAACTTTGTTTCCTCTTTCTGTGTTTTCATCTTCAGTTACTCAGACGGAGATCTGACTCTGATCTATCCTGACGGCGCCAAATGCTCCACCGGCTTCCAGAGAATGACCATCATCAACTTTGAGTGCAGCCAGAACGCATGTGAGGCCGACGACTTTCAGTTTTTTCAATCGTCTGACCCAGTTTTACTCTTTGTTTTTACGTTGGCGCCATCTAATGGTCAGATCAAGAATGACACGCAACTTTTTTATACTTCTGATTCACGGTTTGTTTCGTTTTCTGCAGCAAACGGCGGCAGAGGGAGTCCGGTGTTTTCTGGCGAGACGGACTGCACGTATTACTTCAGCTGGGAGACGGCGTTCGCCTGCGTCAAAGAGAAGGAGGATCTGCTGTGTCGAGTCAGAGACGAACACAAACACTACGACCTCTCACCCCTCACGAGATACCCCGGTGAGTCTTTGAGTGACCTGAACAAAATGTATTATTTGTTTAACTGTGAACTTCTCTCTCGCATCTCTCAGGCTTTACTTTCATTAATATGTTTTGGGTCTGTGGCCATATTCACTCCATAAAACACCTTTTCTGTCTCTACACGCTGCTTCAGGGTCAGACGGTCAGAACTGGGAGGCGGTGGACGCCCAGTCTCCAAAGTCGGACTCCCGCTTCTACCTGAACGTCTGTCACAAAGTCCTCCAGACGGGAGCTGCCGCCGGCTGCCCGATGAACTCATCCATCTGTGCCGTGGGTAAGACCCCAAAGAAGTCAAGCAGCTGTAAAAGCGTCTTTATTATTCATCATTCGACGTTGTCAGCTATTAAAAACACATTAAAGAGCGATGTCTTTATGGATTACATGTCCAGGAGTTTATTGACCGTGTCTCTGTGCTGCAGGTAAAGATAAGACCGTCAGTCTGGGCGGCTTCCTCTCGGCTCCCCAGAAGACTAAAATAGGAAATGACATCAGACTGGTGTACACAGACGGAGATATGTGCATGAACAAGAAGACGAGGATCCAAACCATCCTGACCCTCAAGTGCAAACCAGGTCGGCTGAGCAGATGTCACGTGATTGGTTGTGATGTCATCATTGTTGTTACTCCTCTTACACGTTTCTCCTCCTCCTCCTCCTCCTCCTCCTCCTCCTCCTTCTTCTGCCTGCAGGAGATCTGGAGAGCGCTCCCGTCCTTCGCAGTGTTACATCCGACGGCTGCGTGTACGAGCTGGAGTGGTACACCGCCGCCGCCTGCGTCCTCTCCAAGACGCAAGGAGACGACTGCAAGGTGGAGGACCGCCAGGCTGGTACGACCCGAAAACACGAGTCTGATCACTTTGGTTTTATGTAGTCCAACAAACCGCCCAGAATCCAAATATATTGAACTGACGTCATATAAACGGAGAAAAGCATCAAATCGTCTCGTTCCTGACGTTTGTTTTTGAAAAATGATCAATCGCTGATCAAAGTCGTTGCAGGATTGGAGATTGGACCCGAGCTGCCTCCACTAAACCTCAGAATAAGTCTTTTGATTGTTTAGAGAAAACGAGCAGAAACACAAATTTCCTCAGTAATTTAAAGTTTTGACCCGACTGTTCAGTCAAGTTCAGCTCAGCAGGAGGTCGGCTCCGTCAGATGTGAGAGTAGGATGAAGTTACCTGACAGAGTCTGGATCGAGCACGCAGGCGGACCTGAGCGATTTCTTGGAAATTCATTGTTCCTCGTTCACTTTGTAGCTTTCGAACTTGAACCCACCCACGTGACTCTTCTGTCATTCCACTGTGGGAGCGTCCGTCAGGATGTAAAAGGTCCAACGCTCTGATCCGGGACACAAAGTGCAAACAGATGCAGCGTTAACAGATGTTTGGCAAACTTTACATCTCACTGGACCTCCTCCAGTATCTCGTATCTCTTAACAGCATTTCACCTGATCTCTTCTTACACTCAACAGGCCTCCGCAGCTCTGCCCCCTGCTGGGCAGCTGCAGGCATTTCAGTCTTTAAGTCACATGAGTGTTGTCGAGTCTCTAACTTGCCTCTGTCGCTCCGCAGAACTCTCCTTCGACTTGTCTCCCCTCTCCAACCCCGCCAGCGGCTACTACAACCTGACGAGCGGGAACTACGACTACTACATCAATGTGTGCGGCCCGCTCAAAGGCACCAGGTGTCCTGAAAAGGCCGGAGCGTGTCAGGTGGAAAAGAGGTGAGGAACAAACACACACACAAACACACTCAGACGTTTAACGGTAAATGTGAAGTAAATTGACCCGAGCTGCTCTGCCGCTTCAGTTCCTGGAGTCTCGGCGAGGCGAACTCCCGCCTGTCGTACTACGACGGTCTGATCCAGCTGACTTACAGTAACGGCTCGAAGTACAACAACAAAGAACACACACTCAGATCCACGATCATCTCCTTCCTCTGTGACCCAGAAGCCGGAGCTGGAAGACCCGAATTCCAGGTAAACCTCCGTCCTTCCCTTCTTCCTCTCGTCGTTTAAACAGCGTCTACACTTTCTTCACGATCTGTGTTTGTATGAATCCAGGTCGAGGACAATTACACCTATAATTTCCGCTGGTACACGTCCTATGCGTGTCCACCAAGACCTCACGAGTGTTTGGTGACAGATCCTGAAACTCTCGACCAGTACGACTTATCCAGGTAACGAATGCGTGGATGATTCAGACGTTACTGCAACCGACCCGACCTCCTTTTCCTCCTCCTCACTTCCTTTTGTTCCGCCTCCCTCCACCAGCTTGTCACGCTCCACCTCCGGCAGCAACTGGCAGACCATGGATTTGTCCGACACCATGAACCTGAAGAAGTACTACATCAACATATGTCGGCCTATCAACGCTGTACCCGGCTGTGACCGGCACGCGTCCGTCTGCCAGATGAAGTACATATCCGATCAGGTGTGTAACGGCTGGAAACATGACAAAGATTTTAGGAACATTCATGTCTGAATAACTTTGACTCGATCTGTCTCTGTCCTCAGGGCTCACCGAAGGAGGTGGTGTCAGTCAGCAACATGGGGATTTCCAAGCGAGGGCCGATCATCGAGGGCCGTGACCGCCTCCTGCTGGAGTTCACGGACGGCTCCGTCTGCGTCTCGGACGGCCAGGCGCTGACGTACACGACGCGCATCCACCTGGTCTGCTCCAGAGGATCTGGGGTGAGTCTGCCGCGACAGTAAAAGTGAAACGCTGAACGTTGAACGTGCCTCTGAGACGCGACTCTTTGCTTGTGTGTCCTGCACCGTGCAGTCGACGGGCCCGAGGTTCCTCATGTACCAGAACTGCACCGCCAACTTCATGTGGGAGACGAGGGCGGCCTGCGCCATCACCACCACCAAGAACGACGTGAGTTCACAGACACAGGTTAACACGAGACAGCAGAGCAAGATTAAAAGCTGACGATGTGTTTGTGTCTCAGAGCTGTGCTGTAGTCGACCCAAACACCGGCTTCGAGTTCAACCTGCAGCTTCTGGCCTCTAAGACCGGATACAGCAGGGAGGCCAACGGAAAGGTGTTCCGGGTAAGACGGATATGTTGTTTATCGATCTGTTCCACACATCACAGTTCAGTTTGGAGTTCTTAAAGTCAGACTGATCGGAGGTCAGCGAGGATGCAAATCTGCCAAGATCTGCCAGAAAATCAGAACCAGTGAGTTCTTGAGCTCTCTGAACCTTGAAATGACTCAGAGGAGACAGAATATGAGCGTGTATAATGTTTATTATAAAGTTTGATGAGGCGAGGCAACAAATATTCACACATGAAGTTCAAGCTTAAAACTTCACTAAAACAAACAAACAAAGAAAAGGGTCCGGGTCTGATCCTGGTTCTTTCCCTCCTGCAGGTAAATATCTGCTCAGACGCGCCTGACTGTGGACCGGGCATGGCCGGCTGTGTGCTGGAAGACGGACATCCCGTGAGCCCGGTGGGAGTGGAGAAGAGCCTCCAGTACTCGACCGACGGTCTGCTCAAACTGACTTATAAAGGACCGCTGGACAGTCCCACAGGTATTTAACGCCGTCGTGGTGACAGTGATACAGTTACTGTAAACTCCAAGATCTGAACCTTTTCTTCTTCATCAGCGACCCGGGACACGTTCACCATTAACTTCGTGTGCGATCCGAACTCTCATGCTGGAGTACTGAAACTGCTGCGAGAGGAAATGAGTTCACTACCGGGCCGCGTGATCCACGACGTCCTCCTCGAGTTCTCCACAGCTCTGGCCTGCATCCCGGCTCCGGTCGACTGTCAGATCAGCGGTATGGACACACACACACACACAGACACACACACACACACACACACACACACACACAGTATGAGCAGGGAAGTGTTTCTCGTGTGTCTAAATAAACGTCTCTCTTACGTCCAGATTCCCACGGTAACGAGTACGACCTGAGTCACCTGACCCGGGACGCAGACGACAGCCCGTGGATCGCCATAGATACCGACGCCGTCAGATCTCGCAGCTTTTACATCAACGTCTGCAAACCCCTCCCCCCTCTGAACGACTGTCCAGGTCGGCGAGCTCGTCCGTGTTTGTCCGAGTCACAAATTCTGATTTCTTCCCGTCGTTTTAATTCGTCCTTTTTGTCTCCAGTCGGTCCTCTGGGTGCCTGTGGCATGATCGACGGGAAGAGTTTCAACCTCGGATACATCCAGTCCACCCCGCGGGCGGCGGAGGACGGCTCCATCAGCATCGTGTACCAGAACGGAGACCGGTGTGGATCCACGTCCCACTACTCGACACGCATCATCCTGCAGTGTGACGACAACCCGGTGAGTATCCGAGCTCTGCTGAGCGAGCCGCTCACAACGAACGAACCCTGAACAAAAGTCGAGTTTTGTTCACGTGCGTCTGTTTTTAGGGCTCGCCCATGTTTGACCGTAAGGACGGCTGTGAATACGTCTTCATCTGGAGGACGTCGGAGGCCTGTCCCATCAGGAAGTCTCAAGGTAAAAACGTGATTAATCCGATCAGAAGTCTTCATCAAAGACAAGGATACGTCCGTCATCGTCTAAACTTGTCCTCTCAGGTGATGACTGCCGGGTTCGCGACCCCCGGAGCGGCTACGAGTTCAACCTGAGCTCTCTGAAGGGTCGAGATTACCCCGTCACGAACGGCAAGTACACCTACCACCTGTCGATCTGCGGCGGGCTGGAGAGAAGAGTCTGCACCCACGGAGACAGCGGGGACCAAAGTGTGTCCTCCTGCCAGGTGGACGGAGACAAGCACAAGATCGCAGGTACAGAATCGAAAAGACTTTGACAAAGTTTGATTTAACTCTGCATGTTTGAATTTGTATTGATCCTTTGTGTGTGTGTGTGCAGGACTTGCCAACCAGGTTCTGAGTTACGTTGGAGACCAGCTCATCCTGAACTACACCAACGGAGACACCTGTCACAAGATTTACCAAAGATCCACAGAGATCTACTTCTCCTGCCACCCTGACAGACATCCTGTGAGTTTCACACTGGAAACCAGACGATTTCTTTAAAAACACACAAATGCGTCCCGGCTCTTTAACTAACTTTAGTGTGTTGTGTCGATTCGCTCGTGCAGGGAGTGCCAGAGTTCATCAAGGAGACTCCAGACTGCACCTACCTGTTCAGCTGGCCCACCGCTCTGGCCTGCATCCCGGTCAAAACCACCAGCTGCTCTTACAAGTAACAATCCTCCTCTTTCCTTCCTCATGCAGATGTTTCCTTGAACACGTGAGTCTTCATCATCTGAATGTCTGTCTGTGTTTCAGTGACGGTCAGGGTCACTCGTACGACCTCTCTCCTCTGGCTATGGAGTCTCGGAACTGGGTGGTGGAGGCGTCTACAGTCGACACGGACAAACAGTATTACATCAACGTCTGCAGGTCGCTGGTGCAGCAGGGAGGTCAGTGTGCGAGCTCGCGTTCTGCGCTTTCTCCAGTGACCGTTACAGTGAAGTGAGTTGACCCTCTGCTCGTCCACGACAGATTCATGGAAGTGTCCCTCCAGCGCCGCGTCCTGTCGGAAGGTCGGAGACGCGTACGAGAGTCTGGGGCAGGTGCAGTCCAGTCCCACGATGGACAGAGGCGTCCTGAAGCTGCAGTACTCCAGCGGACAGGCCTGTCCTCACGACAGCAGCCGCAACAGGAGCAGCATCATCCGCTTCAAGTGTGACAAAGACAAAGTGGTGAGGGACACACGATGATGCAGTGAGACCACACGGCAGCGACAGCACTCACAAAACAATGAAGTACTCTGATATGTCTTCCTCTAATGTGTCTTCACGGTGCAGAAAGGACTCTTAGTCCTTCGTTTAGCTCCTGGCTTCAGTAAACTGGTGTTCACTTTAATAAAAATATAAATCTCAGACCGGCTGTGTTCTTCTCTCCCATCCAGGACTCCCGGCCGACTCTGATCTCTGCCATCGAGGACTGCGTGTTCACTTTCCTCTGGTTAACAGCAGCCGCCTGCCCTCTGGACAGGACCACACACGACAACTGCAGGGTCACGAACCCGGCTACAGGTCAGACACTCAAACAAATGCACCTATATACACACTATATATCTATACATATATAAATATAAAGTAAGCCCTGAAAACGTGTAGGAGGGCTGAAATGACACGACCTCTCCCGCAGGTCATTTGTTCGATCTCAGCCCTCTGACAAAGGAACGCGGTTACACCGTGTACGACCACAAGGACCAACGGAAGATGTTCCGCATGAACATCTGCGGGAGCGTGACCAATGCTGGATGCAGCCCTGAAGCAGGTACGTAACTGACTCGTCCTTCACTTTAAGAAGTCCAAAGTCCAGGAGCTGGGACATGAAAGACCTGCGAATTCTCTTCAGTCGCTCTCTGCAGGCTCAAACGTCACTCGCTTACGCAAGACGCAGAAGCATCTTCTCTGTGCGTGCATAGAAAATCACTTATCAGGTGTCAGACGAGCGTTTAATCGACCTTTAACTCGTCACCGATCGATCGTAGCCTCGCGCTTTTTGCTTTATTTGTCGGCATTGTTTAAAAATGTAAAAGTTCAACCTGCAGACGGTTTTGTCTGAATGTGAAGAGGATTCAAATTTTTATTGTTCTGGTACAAAACTGCTGAGAAAGCACGAAGCAGACGAGTCCTGTGAGTGAACTGAACCGTTCGTGGATTTCAGTTTTCAACTGTTTGCTCATTAAAAGAAACAATAAACTGATTTATGTTGGAACAAATCCGGCTGCACTCGCTCCTCTCCTGGTTACTGTTGTTTAGTCTCCGCATGGTTAATGAAACACCGAGGACAAAGCTCGGAAACTTGTTCAGGAGACCTGAAACTCCAGAACATGTCAAATTATTGACCGCAGCTGTGGAGAGCGCAGAGCTCTGCCAGTAAGTCTGAATTTGTGATGATAATTACGGGAATGTTTAGAGATGTTTAATCTGCATCAGAACACGCAGCGACGGACGCTTACGTGTGCCAGACTTTTGTTTTCTCTGCGGCGGTTCATGAGAATCTTTAATCATGAAAAAATAAATCTGAATCTCGTTTGTTCGTCGTCTGTCCGTTCAGCAAATGTCGCTGAAATCTGTGAAAGATACGAACCAGCAAAGACAAAGAGGAGTTTTAAATCTTTCTGAACTCTGTGTGTGTGTTTTGTGTTGCAGCCGTGTGCATCAATGACGCCGGCACTGTGACGAGCGGCGGTCAGGTGAGCAGGAAACTCTCGTACAAAGATCACATCCTGGAGCTGACGTATGAAGGAGGAAGTCCGTGCGCGGCAGACCCGAGCCTCAAACACAGCAGCATCGTGCAGTTCATCTGCAGGTACACAGACAAACCTTTGAATCTGGAAGTTTGTACCTAAAAGAACCTGATTAGATCTCTTCAGTTATGTTTACTTTTTTCAGCATGATAAAATATTTCAGCCGCTTTAAGATGTGTGATCGTCTTTTTACAAACACAGATTAAAGCGAGCCCTCTGTGCGTCACCGAGGTCTAAGTCCTCATCGCAGCGTGTCGTCCCCTCGTTGATGCTTCATCATCTTTTACACAGCGTGACACTTTTCTGGAAGCGAGCTCGTAACAAACTCTGTAATCTCTCAGCGTGTCCTCCCAGTGTTTGTTGTTTCTGCTCAGTCTTTATTTTCCTCGTCTGTTTTTGTGTTTTACATGGATCACATTAATAAATCACTCTTATTGGCCTTGGACTGCGCTTCCCGCCGGCTCCCCGCTGCTGTTTGTCTCACTTTTTAAAGCGAGGGCAGCAAGATGCAGGGCCCAGATCACACCCGAGACCAGTCACTTGAAAAACGCCTTTGTCGTGTTGCCACTGAAATATAAATCTGTTTGTTTGTTCTGAATATTTGCATTGTGTTTGTACAGGCCTCCTAACATGGGCTCGGCCCCTCCAGAGCCGGTTCTGATCGACTCGAGCGCTGAGACCTGCACACACATCTTCTCTTTCCACACACCGCTCGTCTGCGAACAGCCGGTAAGTCGTCCAGGTCATTGAAGAGGTGAAACGTCTTCACGGGTCTACAACCGGGTCCAGTCGCCACATGTTTGACCTCAGAGCCAGTGAAAGTGTTTTTCAGCACAGTGACTCTGAGTTCGCTCGGTCTGTTCAGTTTTTGTCTGGTGAAGCGTTAAATTAATCAAATCTTAACTTTAATAACGTCCTCGTTAATGAAGGACACTTCTCAAACACACACACGTTATCATCGTCGCCTTTGTCGCTGTGATTTGGCCATCTTTTCTACAAAAACGTTATTTCCACATATTGAACTGTGAAGAAAATACATTCCTTCACAAAATGGCTTGAAATTGTCCATTTCACAGAGCAAATTGAATTTCAGCCGAGCGTCGTCGTTTCTTCTCCGACTCTTCAAGGATAATCAAACCGTCAGGAATGCAGCGTTAAGCGTGGGATCTTCTCCGACTCACAGAATGTTTCTTAAAAACTCTGAAGACAAACGGAAGAAAGTATTTAAGGAGGAAAACTTTGTGTCAGCGCTCAGTGTTTCTCTTTTTGATTTTCCAGGTCAAGTGTTCGGTCCAGAGCGGCTCTGCTCTCATCGACCTGACTCCTCTGATCCACGTCAGTGGATACTACAAAGCGACAGGTACAAACATCAGACGTGGTGACCGGATATATTTCCGGTCATAATGAACGTTCATCCATTTGTTTTTCTTTCAGACGTCGCGCTGGACCCAAGCGACAAATCTCCAGAATTCTACGTCAACGTCTGTCAGCCTCTGAATCCGATCCCCGGGGTCACCTGCCCAGCTGGCGCCGCCGTCTGTGTAGATCCTGTTAACGGACCTCCCATGGTAAGACAGCCAGAGCAGCGACAACATGTAAAGTTTAAATTTATTTAATAAAAACAGTGTTTGATGATGAGAAACTGAGGTTTCTATCATGTTGGAAACAAACTTTCCCTCTCTTCATCTCCTCTTCTTCCTGTCTCTTCTTTTTGTCCTTGAAGGACATTGGACGGACGACCAGCGGCCCTGAGATCAATCCTGCGACAGGCGAAGTGTCCATCACTTACCACAGCTCCTCCCAGTGCGCGACTAACCCTGCACAGAACTACACATCCACCATCATCTTCACCTGCAAGAGAGGCGTGCAGCTGGTCAGTCGGCACTTTGGCGTCCTTCACGATGAGATTTCAAAATGTTTCTTCGTGTTTTCAGTCCAGAACGAAGCTGTGAACTCTCTGTCTTCATGCAGGGCTCTCCACAGATGCTGAAGCTGCAGGGATGCGTCTATTTGTTCGAGTGGGCGACTCCGTTAGTCTGCTCAGACGCCACCCACATCAACGGCTGCATGCTCACGGACACACAGCTCCAGTTCACCTTTAACCTGTCGGCGCTCACCGGTGAAGTCACGGTGAGCTCCGCGAGTCGGACTGCAGGTCTGTCCTTTCTGGGCTCTTCGTTAAAAACCTCAGTGACGTAAAGTTTCTGTATTTTTAGGTCCCGACGAGCTTCGGCGAGTACCACATCAACGTCTGCAGCTCGGTGTCGGAGCCGGCCTGTAAGAACAGCGCGGTCTGCCGGGTGTCCGGTTCTGGTTCGTCGCTGTCGGCGTCATCGTTTGGCATGAGCCAGGCCATGAACATGGACTACAGACACGATGAGCCGGGCGTGATGATGCAGTATGGTGGAGGAGATCCGTGCCCAACAGGTAAGTCTGCTAAGGTCCAGAATCAGGCTTTGGCTTAAGAACAGGATTGTTTCTTATTTAACAAAAACCTGGATTCACTCGACGTTTGGAAAGCTGCTTCTTGGCTCGAACTTCATATATGAACTCATTTTCAGGTGATCAGAGTGGAGACAGAGTGCTAATAGCGACAAAGCCGGCGAATCAGCGGAATAAAAAGTTATTCTCTGATTGCTGGGTTACATCGAGCACAAATAAACAAACCCGCCACAACGCGAGATTTGGTCTGAATCAGGCCCAAAGGAGCCAAAACTGAGTTCGGGTCATGGTTCAGAGTCTCTACTCTGTCCCCTGTTTTAAAAATTCATGTTCAGACGTCAGTTAAGATGAATAAGTCAATATTCAGTCCGATCAGCTGGATGAGAATCAACAGGAACATGTTAGTCCATGTTTAAGCTCCTGATTTGAATCTTTAATTTAACAAAATAAAAGCTGCACTGAGATTTGTATCGTAGCATAAATATATTTTTCTAAATCGTGTGTTTTAGTTTTGCAGTCATGTCAACATGCTGCAAACACAATAAGCCGATAACTGTGTGTGTGTGTTTCAGTGACCCTGGAGAACGAGCTGTGCGTGTTCCCCTTCACTTTCATGAGCAAGTCGTACAGCGACTGCACCACAGACGGGAGGACGGACGGCAGGAAGTGGTGCGCCACCACCGCCGTCTATGACACGGACAGGAAGTGGGGGTTCTGCAGCGCGAACGTTTCGGCCCCTGCCAAGCGTCAGTCGTCAATTTTGTTCACCTGCAATCAGACCGCCAGTCACGGATCACCGGTGCTGTTCTCGGAGACGGCAGGTTGTTCGGCCACGTTTCGGTGGCAGACCAACGCCGTCTGTCCGCCGACGAAGATGGACTGTCGGCTGGTCAGCCAGCATCAGAACTTCGACCTCCGATCTCTGTCCTCCCTCACCAGGCCGTGGAAGTTCAGCCACCAAGGAGACTCGTAAGTCTGGATTCAGACTTAATCTGAAAATATTCTGCTTCAGTCGATCTGAGAAAAAGAAACGTCGCTCTGCATACCTGAACATTTCTGCAGCACTTTGTTCAGATGCGACAGATTCAGACTCCTTCCTGTTTTTATGTTTATGTCCTTTTAGATATTTCATCAACCTGTGTCAGAGCGTCCACGGAGGATTACTGGACTGTCCAGAAGGAGCGACCGTGTGCCGCCGCCCGGCCGGAGGAAAGACTCAGGTCCTGGGACGAGTTTATACTCAGAGAATGAGCTACACGGGTGAGTAACCAAGTCAGAGACATGTCAGTGTGTTTGATATCTGCTGAGTCTCTAATCTACTAAACACTTCTGCAGATGGAAAAATCTCCGTCAGTTACTCAGCTGGAGACGATATCTGTGGTAACGGCAAGCAGGCCAAGACTGTGATCAAGCTCACCTGCGGCTCCACGGTCGGACACCCGGCACTCATCAGGTAACACACACACACACACACACGCACACACACACACACACACACACGTGTGTCACGTTAAGCTCGTACATGTCAGAAATGTGCATCGTTCACACGTGAAGACATTCAGTGACTCTTTGCTTTAATTAATCACAGAGCCGTGTTTGTCTTCAGAGTTAAACTTTGTCTGGTTACGACGTCATCTGAGGCGCCGTCAATGATTCCTCGCTGCTCTGCAGACTTAATGTTATTCACGGTCACGAACACGAGCATCGACACACACACACACACACACACATGCATGTAACCAACACACAAGCATTAATCAAACCAACAACTAACATTCAGACAACCTTATCACACTTAACGGTTACCTAATGTTTCTGTAGCGTCGACAGAACGTTCGCAAATAAACATATTCGCAGTTTAATGAACTTTAATGTTAGACCAGCCGTTACCATGGTAACTACCCAGTTTCTTTACCCAGTGTGCTGAAGAGACAAAGAGGTGGTGAGGTTGTATCGAACATCAGCACAGTGTGATTAACGTGTGTGTGTGTGTGTGTGTGTGTGTGTGTGTGTGTGTGTGAGCAGTGTTGACAAGGCGTCATGTGAGTTCCTGATTGGCTGGGAGACTCGCTCGGCGTGCGCGGTGAAGCAGCGTGAGGTTTTGATGGTGAACGGGACGATACAGGTTCCCGACACGGGAGCCATCCTCAGCCTGGGGGCGCTCTACTTCAGGTAACACGAGCTGCACTGCGCCCGCTCCCTGATCCCTGATCCTGGTTCAGACCTCTCCACGTCACTAACAAGTGAGATCTCTTCCTCAGCCACCATCAGGCGTCCGGAGACATCCGTCCTAACGGCGACAAATACATCTACCACATCCAGCTGTCCGGCATCACCAACAACTCCCTGACCACGTGTCTCGGCGCCAACATCTGCCAGGTCAAACTCAACGGAGACTACGACTATCGCAAGATCGCCTTCTCCAGCCAGGCCAAGTACTACATCAAAGGTAATTTGCTGCTGAGTTCAGTTTCTGGAAGATTTAGCGTCACAGTTCCACGTTAACGGCGTGTCCACGACCTTTCAGGAGGAAACCTGGACGTGATTCTGTCCTCTAACTCCACGTGCAAGGAGGAAAAGACCAAAACGGTGTCGTCCACCATCATGTTCCACTGTAACCCGTCGGCAGGCGTCGGCATCCCCGAGTTCATGCGGGAGACGGACGAATGCCAGTATCTGTTCATGTGGCACACCAACGCCGTGTGCAGCCTGACGTGAGTTTAATCTGGAAGTCCGTTTTTACTCCAGACTTCAGACAAACACGTCTAAGTCTTTGTTCCGATCTGTGTTCGCAGAGCTGTCGAAGAGAAGTCGTACGACGACGACGTCGGCGACAACGAGCCTCTTTCCAGGCGGAGCCGGGCGTTGGGCGCGATACTGACCATCCTGTTGGTCGGTCTGACCGTCTGCCTGCTCGGACTGCTGCTGCACAAGAGAGAGCGGAGGTGAGACCACGAGCTGCAACACATGCAGAGAAGGTCAGAGATTTCTGAGCCTTCTTGGAAAAAGCCTCCAGGTCGTGAAGGGTCGTCCATATATCCTCCAATGTCTGAACATAACACGCATCTTGTATCAATTTTGATTAAATTTCCGGGGCAGCTGTAGCTCACACCCCGTCCACCTCCATGCTGCACAGTTCAGTTTTGTTCTCATGACTCTCAGTGACTTTGTTTCAGAAGGTTTGAGCTTCGTGTCGGTGTCGTTTGTTGAGATAGGAACATCTTTTTTCCAGGAACTCGACAGTGCAGCTGGTTTTTGTTAAAGTGCGTCCTTGTTGTGAACCTCAAACTTCTTGTTCTTGTTGTCTCGTCTCCTCACAGAGAGCTGGTGATCCAGAAGGTTGCGGGCTGCTGCAGGAGAGGAAACCAAGTGTCCTATAAATACTCCAAGGTAGGCTCATCTAATGAATGAACTGTTTAGACTTCATTTCATCCAATCACAGACGTCGTGCAATTCATGATTTGTTCCAACGTTAAATCTTCAGGTCAACATGGACGAAGAAGGAGGTGAAGAGGAGATGGAGTGGCTGATGGAGGAGCTCGAAGGCCCTCCCACGTCCTCCTCCTCGTCCTCCCACCGGGGCCGGAGTAACCACAGCAACGGCCACATCACGACCAAGCCGGTGAACGCGGACGGTCTGCGCTCGTTCACGCTGGACGACCAGGACGACGACAGCGAGGACGAGGTGCTGAGCGTGCCCGGCGTGCGAGTGGTCAAATCATCCGGATTCGCCGCGCGCTCTTCGGCCAATCGCAGCGCTTTCCTTCAGGTGAGTGTCGCCTCATTCGAGGTCGGTCTGTGAGGTCGTGTCGAAGCGTCAGCGCTCACCGACGCCGTCTCGTTTCAGGAGGAGAGCGACGAGGACCTGGTCGGCCTGCTGGAGGAGTCGGACAGGAAGAGGAAGAGCAGCAAACCTCGCTCCTCCTCGGGCCACGGTAACCACACGGCAGCCAATAGGAAACGGGACGAGGACGACAGTGACGAAGACCTCCTCAGGGTGTGATGTCACTTCCTCCTTTCCTGCGTTCCCTCGCCCTCCAATCTGAACTCCTCTCTCAGCGAATGTCTCCAAAAATAGCGACGACGACGACGAAATTCCAACGATTTATCGAACGCAGAAACCGATCCTCTCTTTTGGGTTTTTGTTGGACTGCACCTTCCCTCGGGCCTCAGACTCTATCCAGTCCACTGTCTACAGACTGTCGATGTTAGCACATGGTTTCTTATTTATTGATAGCTGATTATTTAAAGTGTCCTGCGGGTCGTTTTTTTCCGACCCTCGCCCAGTTTTTCTCACATTTTCTGAAAGAATTCGTCACGTTTATCGAACGCAGAGACTCAAAAATCGACGCCAGAGGCACAAAAAAAAACGTCGCCTGCGATGAGACACGTCGCTGAAAAGTCCGATAGATTATATCGTCTTTGTTTATCTTCTTTTGAAATGAAGCTGTGCCATTGCTTTAGCACTTTATCGTAGCATTGAACTGTCATGTGCGTGCCTCATTGCAGACGATAAAAAAATAATAAAACAAAGTCTGGCCGCGTTTTTGGAGTTGATTTTTAGTTTCTAACATCCCGGATTTGATAACTCCGACGAGATTGAAAGTTTTTTGGGGCGGGAAAAATCGAAAAGCTATCAAATGAAATGAACGTAGGCGGTGAAGGTGTCGGCTTGTGTTTCTAAAGGGAATGAAGATTCGTCTTTTCTCGCTGTTTACAATTGCTATAAGAAGCAGATCGTTTCTCTTTCTTTCCCCTCGATAAGAAAGCACGATGCCTTCCTGATGATGAATTTATTTTGCATTTTCATCGACGAATCGTGTCCGGCGACAGATTGATTCTTGTCTTGTTTTGATCAGAGACGTTGTACATAGATGATAATGTTCTATAATATGGACGTTTTGTTCGTTCGTTCGTTCGTTCGTTTGTTTGTTCGTTTGTCGTCTTCACCGGTGAACTGCTCACACGTTTTTGTTTTTATGATTATTTAAAATGATTGTCTGAGCTGATTTATCTGCAAGAATCGGTGCGAAAAATAGAGGTGGCCTTAACGCGTGAATGGACGGTCGACGAGGACGGAGGTTGAAAGTGAGATGTTAGTTTAGGTCGTGTTGGTTATGAAGCCCCCGCCCCTTTCCTCCCGCCAAAGCCATATTTCTGCAGCCGACACTGGCACTAATGTACGGAAGTTGGAAAGTTAGTTTCCGCTTGCACGCTCTCTTACATTAAAGAGTTTTTTGGCATTCAGGTCTGTGATTGTGGATGTTGCTGCATCAAAAAGTGAGATTTTAACACGGTAAAAGCCAATTTATTTTTTTGTAGTGCCGAACTCAGCCCTTTTTAGCCAAACGCATGTGAGACGAAAGAAAAGAAGCGTAGATGAAGAACACAGGACTTACATTTAACAAACATCCAGAGGTATTAAGCAGAAACTCAAACTGACAGACTGCAGTGTTCCCACATGAAGCAGTATAAACATTTATTTAGTATTTTCTTTTCTTTGGTCCCAGCCAAACCAGTTGAACCTTTTCCTGCAACTGTAACCAAACACGGTGACTCGTCCGTGCTCTCTGAAGTGTTTTCTGAGGCTGCAGCTGTTGTTTTCGTTATTGATTAATCATTTGATTATTTTATAAAATGTCAGAAAAAGTTCCCAGACTCCAAGGTGTGACGTCAGATCATCAGCGCAGAACCCGAACATCTTTAAAACGTTTAACTAATCCTCAGATTAAAGAAGAAGAATGTTGAATCGCTTCTTCGCTGATGATGATGTCCTTCATGATCAAAAACAAAACATTTATTTTGCTTCAAGTTCATTCTGGATTTGACAAAAATAAAACAAAGTCTTCACTCAAGGTCCACTTACCAGCTTCTTCTGAAGCTTTCAACTTCTTCTAACAGCAGATTTGGCAATTGATTAGTTGACTTGAAAGTTCGGGAAGAATTTTGTAAGTTGGCCTCGAGTTAAGAGTTAAACTACTCTGTCCAAGTTTGAGGAACTGCTACGAAATGATCAGATTATTAATCAGCAGCAGCTTTTCACTGTCAGCTCGTTCAAGTTGATTATCAAGTCCTAAAATGTTCTTTAGATTCTTTAGTCAGTCAGCCGATCAGAACAAGTTTGAGAAGATCACCATGGGCTCTGGGCGACTGTGACGTTTTCTAGACGTGATAATTGATTAGTTAACAATGAAAGTAATCTTCAGTTGCAGGCTGAGAGGTCGTCCAGCTCCTCATCAGTTGTATTTCATGGAAACATTTCGAGGTATTCCAGGTGTCTTTCTCGGTGATTCATTGATTTTGTATTGATTTGCAATCATGAATGTTGTGCACTTACACTGAGTAGTTATTACATTGTCAGCGGTACAAATGTTCGGTATGACGGTAGATTCGCGTTTCCTCAGTATTCACAGAAACTTACCAACAAAACGTGATGCTAAAATCTCCAATCATTCAATAAAGAGGGTTCAACTATTCAGGGTATTTCTAAAGCTTTGTACACAAACGTTTTTCTAAGATGCCACTTGGTCCAAAAATCACAGACAAAAAAAAAAAAAAAGGATGCCATCATCGGAAACATCAGTATTTTATGTAGTACCCGAATAATCAACAAACAGAAAACGTCGTCATGTTCCCGTCCATTTGTTGTGGGTGCTCGAAACTCAAGTGTAACTTTTCAGACGTGTTTTTTTTTTTGAGCGAGATTGTCCAAAAAAGGTCGAGAAGAATCGAAGGTTTGCTCACTCATCACGTAATCAGTTCATTTCTTTGTAGATTAACGATCACAAAGTGTTTTACTCAAAGTAAAATAGAAGAACAAGGTGATAGTTTCCAAATTAGTGCCATTACAAATGGATCGCGTCAAGAATCCTAACGTTTAGAGGTCGAGCAGACTTTTCCCGACCCTGTTGGACGGAGGTTTGAAGTGGGATGAAAGCATCCACCCGTTTGGCTCTTTGTAAATCGACTCCTCTCTCCTGACGTAGTCTAATTCATTTCCGAGAAGCAGATTGGATCGGTTCAGTGAAGTCTCCTTTTCCCATCGTCGCATTAAAAAGTCTTTTTCTGCTGTATTTAGCACCAAAGTTTGTGTGGCTCATCTGCATGGTACTGTACTGAACCTTCTCTTTCCTACGAGGATACGAATGGACCTTCTTGTGCTTTTTTTTTTTGTGTGTGTGTGTGTGCGTCTCTAACTTTGGGTTACGTGAAACTTAATTCAGCGTCTGAGGAAAAAAAAAGCACAAGAACTCTTCTGTGATGATTCGGTATGGGAGATCATTATTATGTTTTAGTTAGTGTAAGTTATGTTGTCTGATATGTTTTTCAGCTCTTTGCCTGTTTTCCTATTTAAAAGAACATTGATGTAAAAAATATTGCATTATTTGAATAAATAAGATGCGCTGTTTATCACTGTTCTAGTTCAATCGTGTTGAAACATTTCTATCACCTCAGACTCGACTCAGACTTTTCTTGAAGGACGAGACTTGACTAAAGTTCGTGCCGTCTGCTGAGTTATTATGAGACTTTGGGATATATTGAAAATAGTTTGGAAGGACTTGAACTTGTTGAGAAGGACTTTGGATTTTGACTTGAGTCTTGACTCATCAGCAGAAACTTGAAAGTCCGAGTCAAGTCTGGTACACATGACTTGACAATCTTGAGTTTTAATTTCTCTTGATTGACTCGAAGACTGCTCACTGAATGGAAACACCAGTCCCTCAGATCACAAACCTCTGCAAAGACTACCACCAAGTCTGGACTGTACTGTCTTTACAGTCCATCTACCTGTGCCATCAAGGTGTTGAGATAAAGCAGCGACTCTAAAACAACTTTCCATGGACATTAAAGTTTGTAGAAATGAAGTCGATCACATTTGTCAGCTCAAACTCTGCAGTGTTAATAGAAACACCAACAGGCTGCGTAAGCAGCAGCCCCACGTGTCCATGTTGATGCATTTATGTTAATCAACCCTTCACAGGCCATGGAGTCAAACTCGTTCTGACGTATTTGAATGCTCCATTGCACCCTCGTACAGGTACAGACGTCTTTGTGTGGACCTTTGCTCCTCCTTGTCCTGTTAAATACCCAAAGGATGGGCATCTCAGTGTCACTGCAGAGGGAGGCTCAGCCTACACACTGTAAACGCTGCAAACACTGAGACACTGTGATTGAAACCTGAAAAGTTTTTAGAACTTTTGCCACCATGACCTCTTTTGACGACATCTTGGAAGAAGCCGGGAAGTTCGGCCGCTGTCAGAAGCGAATCTTCGCCCTGCTGTGCATGGTGTCCATGCCGTGGGCAGGCGTCTACGTCGGCATCGTCTTCCAGGGTTTCACCCCGGATCACTGGTGCCGGGACTCGGGGGTGGTGCAGAGGAGGCAGGCTTGCGGCTGGAGCCTGGCGGACAGTCGCAGGCTGACGGTGCCGCTGGTCAACAGCTCCGGAGTTCTGCAGCCGAGCACCTGCGAGCAGTACGAGGTGGACTGGAACGCCACAAGCCTGACCTGTGATGCACAAGAACTGGACCTCAGCAAGACTCCCGTCACTGGCTGCAAAGACGGCTGGGAGTACGACTACCCGGGACGACAGTCCTTTGTCACTGAGGTAAGAAACGTAAATAAAACAGACTACTGTACAGACCACTGCTTTTTAAAATGTGGTACAAATACAGAAAAATCCTTTGAAATCTGTATTTTAGAGATAAAGTAAACGGTTCAAAAACATTGAAATTGTGGCGGACCAGGAGAACTTCTTTTACCCAGTGAGCTCTGGTTCTTGAACCGGTTCTGTTCAGGATTCAACAAAAGTCAACAATAAATCTTCTAAAGAAAAATAAACCTCCCTCCTGTGTGAACCGTCTGTAGCTGAACAGGGTCGACTGTTCTGAGCTGGTACCTGGTGTAAAAAAGTTTAATAAACACTGGTAGATACATTTATTGTCAGGTCTACATGAGAAAGCTTCTCAAACTTTTTACCATCATGAGTGGCGTTAAAATACACTGGCTCCTGAACCTTTATGTGATAGTAACAGCTGAAGGTGGATGACATGAAGCAAAGGGACAAAATGTCTCATTATTTATTGAACTGAGGTACCTGGATGGAAAGGTGTTGCTCCTGATTCCTGTTTAGAGTTTCTTAACTAGTTATTTTATTTTACCTTCACTTATGTCACATTTTAGCTCAAAACTAATGGATAATAATAATAATTCAACACTTAAAGCCTCTGTATGAGACATAAATTTAAGTGTTTTATATGCAGATGAGATTTAAGACACAATTTATGCAAATGAAGGTCGAGCCTACTAAACACAAACACACAGTCAGTGGCTGAACTGATCATGGATCAGATATTATGTGTTGAATTATCTGGAGATCCGGTTTCAGTCTCAAACGCTTCTCTGGTTTTTACTTTGCTTTTTTAAAAAAAAATTCAGATCTGACAGTTGCTCAGAATCTGAAAAGACAGATGAATGTTTGGTTCTGTTCGTGTGTCGTCACAGTTCGACCTGGTGTGTTCGGACGCCTGGTTGGTTGACATGTACCAGGCCACCCTGAACGTGGGCTTCCTGGTCGGGAGTATCGCCATCGGATATCTGGCCGACAGGTGAGTCCACAGGTGGTGATCAAGTTTCAACTTCATCTGCGGATGCGGCGATGAACCGTGATGAAGACGAAGCTTGAATTATTTAATTTTATTGAACTGATCGCTGATGTCGCCGCTGTCTGTCTTGTTGTTGTAGGTTTGGCAGGAAAATGAGCTTCCTGATGTCCAACCTGCTGAACGGGATCGCAGGGATCCTGGTGGCCGTGGCTCCGGACTACATCTCTTTACTGATTTTCAGGACGCTGTACGGCTTCGGAGTGAAAGGAGGCTGGGTGGCCGGATACGTGCTGAGTGAGAACTAATGTAACCTCTCGGATTTACTCTCTGTCGCGTCTCGAGCATTATCTAACGCGACAGCTTCCTCCTCAGTCACAGAGATCGTTGGCGTGGAGTTCAGGCGCACGGTCGGAGTCGTTTATCAGATGTTCTTCAGCGTCGGCATCCTCTTCCTGCCTCTGCTCGCCTACTACATCAGCGACTGGCGCTGGCTGCAGGTCGTCATCACCGTCCCCTACATCGTCTTCCTGTCCTACTACTGGTGAGAAACTTTCCTGCTTTTATTTTATGCTTTTCAGCGACGTGAAGTCTGTGTTTATAAAAAGAAGCAGACTTGACCCAACAGAACTCAGAACCTCCTTCAAAAACTTGGCGGGAATGATCTAAGGGACAGTTCGTGGGTTTCATGCCACGAACCACCTTAGTAAGAGACGACAGAGAAACCGTCTCAAACCGCTCAAGAACATCCGTCTGTGCCGAGGACATCATCATCATCATCATCATCATCATCATCATCATCATCACATGTTTACATGCCTGTACAAGATGAAGTCTGTCGTTGTGGCTTCATCAGAGTTTTGTATCTGCAGGTTCATCCCAGAATCTCCACGATGGCTCCTCTCTCAGAACAAAAAGTCCAAAGCCGTGGAGATCACGGAGGCCATGGCCAAAGAGAACAAGATGACGCTGTCCAAGAACATCGAGGTAGCTGCTGGTTTAACAAAGACTGCATCTGTTTTTGACACGTTAATTTTCCTGTTGATCGTCTTCATGTATTATCAGCATTACTCAAAGTGTACGTTTGGTTCTGCAGACTCTGGCTGACGATAACGCCGACACCTGCACCGCCTCCTTCATGGACCTGATCCGAACTCCAAAGATGAGAAAACACACGTTCATCCTCAGCTACAACTGGTGAGTGTTTTTTTTAAAGTTGATGAAAAAATAAATGGATGAACTTTTAATTTCCTGATCCATCTCTGTCTCTCTTCGTCTCTTCCAGGTTCACCAGTGCGGTCGTGTACCAGGGTCTGATCATGAGGTTGGGAATCCTGGGAGGGAACGTCTACATCGACTTCCTCATCTCTGGCCTGGTGGAGTTCCCCGCTGCCTTCCTCATCCTCTTCACCATCGAACGTATCGGCCGTCGCCTTCCTTTCGCTACCGCCAACTTCGTAGCCGGAGCCTCCTGCTTCATCACCGCCTTCATCCCTGAAAGTAAGCCTCAGTGGACCGGGTGGAGACGAGGAACAATGGAGGCTGAATTCTTGGTTCTCTGAAACTCTTTGAAACATCTCTGTCTGTCCTCACAGGCATGTTCTGGACCAAGACGGTGGTGGCGTGCATCGGTCGGCTGGGTATCACCATGGCCTTTGAGATGGTGGTGTTCGTTAACACCGAGCTGTACCCAACGTTTGTCAGGTAAAATGTTTTCATCAGCTGCTCCACCCTGCTCAGATTTATACTTAAAGTATGGAGTTATAAATAAAGTTTCACTTGTTGTTTTCCTGCAGGAACCTGGGAGTGTCGGTTTGTTCCACGCTGTGTGACGTCGGAGGCATCGTGGCTCCGTTCCTGCTCTACCGGCTGGCCGTCATCTGGCTGGAGCTGCCACTCATCATCTTCGGTGGGTTTGTAGTGACGTTCACACCGGGGCTCAAAAAAAGAGGTTAACGTGTTATTAAAGTAAAGAACATGTCGCGCAGGGTGTCTGGCTTTCCTGGCTGGTGGTTTGGTGCTGCTGCTTCCTGAGACCAGAGGCGTGCCGCTGCCCGACACCATCGACGATATCGAGTTCCCAGACAGGTGAGTCCACGTCTGACTCACACAGCAAAGACAAGATGAAGCTTTTTATTAGACACATTTTGGCACCATCAATGCAAAAGTTATAATACCCCACATACTTGTTGTATAAAACTATTCTTAATATACATACATCATGTGTTTTTTGTGTGTTTTCAGGATAAAGGAGAAAGTTCATCTGAACCAGCAGTTGACCAACCTGCTGCCCAACAACGACGTATCAACCAACAAAGATCCAGCAACTGTTTAATCTCTGTCTGTGAACAAAGTATTTATTTAACAGTGTTGCTTGTAGATATATTACATCAGGTTATATCAGATATATTAGCTCATATTGTGTTATATTATTTAGCTTTTGATTTTTATCAAACCTTTCAGTTGGACTGATGTGCTGTAAATTATTATGTTGTTAGAATTATAACAGAATTACATTATTAAATTATTCTAATGTTTTCTTTGAACACAACTCGGACTCCAAGTGTTTTCATTACTGTTTAATATCTTTAGCTTGAACAGCTGAAGACGGACTGTGGAGAGAGAAAACGTGACATGCAGCGCAGGCTCGAACACGAACATATCACATTTAATTATTTATTTTAACTGCTGATGCTGACAAAGCATAGAACAAAGCTGAGTCGTCAGCATATCGAACAACATAAAATCATTTCGAGAGGAAACTGCTCATCCACGCAAGAGCTGAATGTGAAAAACCTTTAAGCTTAACAATAAAAATATGTCCAACAAAAACTGCAGTAAATCCAAGAGGGCGGCCCCAAGCTGGTTTACAAAGAGAGTCTGATGATCCATGGTGGCATTTTAAATCCAGCACAGGAATGATGTACACAAACTCTAAGAAAAAAGTGTAAAAATATTGTTTTTTTTATTAGTATTTCTTTTAAAAAATGGTACAAACCAATGGTCCTGTTTCCCCAAACATTTTAACTCTAAAATATTCTTAACCCATCGACATCAATGGGAAGAGAAACCTCTGAAGGCTGTTTTGGGAAAATCAAGGCAGCGTTGTACCGATGTACCAACAGAAAAGTTGTTTTGAACCAGAAACTTATTAATAATGTAAAACATAAAACCACAACACTGCACCATTAGTTCTGGATCAAGTTCAAGTATTGTGTTGGGGTGCTATTAATGTGCATCATTACATTAATGCATGGGTTAATGTCCCTGCAGTCTATGGCTGGTGGTGCCAGGTAGTGTTTGCACTCCGTAGAAAGGTGCATCGGTGTTTCACACTAATTGTACCAAGCAAATACATGAAGGCTACTAACTGGAAATAATGAATAGATGATCTGCTGTCACAGATTAGCTGAGGCTCCGGAAGTTGGCGACGTCCGGAGACTACATCCATGTTTAATAGTCTGTGGATACACTTTGCTACACTACACTACACCTCTATCCCGATTGATAAGTCACATGTCCTACTACTTATATCGTCTATTTTAGTCTAGATGGCATCATAATTAACATCATGCTTCAGTGTTGACTTAAACTTGCGATTGAAACCATAAAACCCACTGATCACAGAGGTCAGTCAGAAATAATCCAAACGCTTGTCTTGCCTTTTCTAAACAAAAGTTTCCAGTGGCAAAGTGACTTTGTGTTGTGTTGTGTTGTGTTGTGTTGTGTTGTGTTGTGTTGTGTTGTGTTGTGTTGTGTTGTGTTGTGTTGTGTGGGGGCACACTTGAAGCATACTAACTGAATGTGGTTTGGCTCATGCTCAGATCCAGTCCATTCAATGATTGCATAATTCCTCTGCCATTTGTGTTTAACAGTAACACATTAACTGTTTTTAAAACCAGCTTTTTTGGACTTTAGCTTCGCATCGACCTGGTTTGTGAGTAGGAGAGTCTCTAAAGCAGACTGCTGCTGATCTGTGCTGTGTCCAAGAGCACAAAATCTGACTTCTTGATACGATACAAACACCAAGAACTCGGATCACAGTAGAGATGGCGACCTTTGATGACCTCCTGGAAGAAGCTGGGGCTTTTGGACGTTGTCAGAAGCGAATCTTTGCCTTGTTCTGTCTGTTGTCGTTGCCTTTTTCAGGTGTGTACGTCGGCATCGTCTTCCAGGGTTTCACCCCGGATCACTGGTGTAGGGACTCGGCGGTGGTGGAGAGGAGGCAGGCGTGCGGTTGGAGTTTGGCGGACAGTCGCAGGCTGACGGTGCCGCTGGTCAACAGCTCCGGAGTTCTGCAGCCGAGCAGCTGTGAGCAGTACGAGGTGGACTGGAACGCCACGGCGCTCAGCTGTGATACACAAGAACTGAACCTGACAAATGTTCCAGTTACTGCATGCAAGGTGAGATCTCTAAGACCGAGTGAAGGTGGATTCAGTGGACGGTTTCGACCTAATTTATGTTTTTAGGGGAATTATGAGAGTTCAGATTCTAAATAATGGTCATAATGGTGAGCTTCTTGATTTAATTTAAAGGACCAGTGTGTAAGATTTTGGGGTACTCTTGGCATAAATGGAACATCGTATTCATGAAATTAAGAACCTCCGCCATGCTGCACCACCGTCCTCTACAGTGGCCCAAAACGGACAAACCAAATACTGGCTCTACAAAGTTCCTCCGCAGCCACTGTAGATTCTGCTAAATGCTTGGATGCAGAAGGTGAGGTGAGGGGTGTTCAACTAGTTTAACAAATCTTGTCCTAATGAGCAAAATGCAGAGGAGTGGGTGACTTTTATAAATGTATTCAGGAGGTTAAAGGTGGTTTGGAAGATCAGAGCTCTTCACAGGATCATTTTGATTTTGTAGTTGTGGCAAAAAATCTGATGTCTGCTGTTTTTTCTTTTATTTCTTCATGCATAAAGTGACCCTGAAGTTATGTAAAGCTGTGCATTCATGTGGTATAATACTCTGTTGGCCTTGTAAGACGTACTAAACTCTTTGCGTTGGTGTGCACAGATCCTCAGGGGCATGAATTAATATGAAACCTCTTTGGTTTGCAGAGTTGAGGTTAATTTTCTGTAAAGGAGTCATCAGGTCTGGTTAGACGGCTCCTTCTCTAACACAGTGGTTTGTTTTTGTCTGTAAGGACGGCTGGGAGTATCAGTATGAAGGCAGGAAGTCCTTTGTCACGGAGGTGAGAAGAACCACAGTTCAGAATCAAATGAATTTCAACCAAAGTTACAGTAAATAATTAAAAATGTTACTGTAGAGACTTGCTGAATGTAGACATGTATCTTTTTTCCTTCTGGTCTCAGTTTGACCTGGTGTGTTCAGATGCATGGTGGGTGGACATGTACCAGTCCACTCTCAATGTGGGCTTCCTCGTTGGCAGCTTTGTTTTTGGTTACTTTGCTGACAGGTGAGGCCTCGAATCATTTTCGAAACCACACTGGCCACAGTCACACCTTCATCAGTCACGTTGATCAACGAGTCCAGATTCAGAATTTTTTAAAATATCAGACTATTTATATCTGCAGATTTTAGCTGCACTTCACAGCCATGGGTTGCTTCTTAATGAAAACTCAACATAAAAAAGGAAATTCCAATTGATCAATCATTAAAATATATAAATAGATAAAATAAAATAAGAGTGAATGTCTAAATAGACAATTAAAAGAAAAAGTGTAAACTGACAGACAAAAATAAAAGTACAAAACAAATCTATTAGTAGACAGTGTAGAGAAAAAGTATAAATAGACAAACTAATTCATAAATACATACATAAATAATTCTGAATCAGATTCAAATGTATCAATGGACAAATAAATATAGTTTCACTAAAAGCCAGACTACAAAGATGCATCATCGTCTTTAATATCAGCTCAGTCAACACGAAGAGGTTCTGATTTTATTAGAACAGTTTGATTTACGACATGCTGTAATTATTCATACGTCGTCTCTTTTATTCTGCAGGTTTGGCAGGAAGCTGACTTTCCTGATGTCCAACATGATGAATCTAGTCTCGGGGATCATGCTCGCCGTGGTACCGAACTACATCTCCATCCTGGTGCTCAGGAGCATCTTTGCCTTCGGAGTCAAAGGAGGCTGGATGACGACTTATGTGATGCGTAAAGACGACTTTACTTGACATTTATATTCTTCTGAGGCGTCTCAGGAACTACATGCACTGTAACTTGTGTTGGTGGAATTCATACTAATCCTCGATCGTCTTTGAACATCGTTAGTTTCCTGTCTTTCTGTTCAGTCACAGAGATTGTCGGGATGGATTACAGACGGACGGTGGGCATATTGTACCAGATGATCTTCAGTGTCGGGAACCTCCTCCTACCTCTGCTCGCCTACTATGTGACTGACTGGCGCTGGCTGCAGGTCATTTTCAGTGCACCCTACTTGTTCTTCCTGTCCTACCACTGGTAAGAAACTTCATATCTTTGTTTCCCTGTTTTGGAGCCATTGAGGAAGGAGTTCCCGTCACTGTTTAAGTCGTTGATGGTGCTTTGGTTGCAACAGTCCGTGTAGAGAGCAAAAGAGGTGGAACACATTGGCTGAAATTGTTTTGGAACCATTTGGCTATTGATGATGAATTACCTTTTATTAGTCTTAACATTTACCAACATATGCAGAGATCTGTTCATCGAGATGAGCAGAAATCTGTCTTTCTTGTTATTCTCGCACATCAAGTTGATAATCAGACTGCAGAAGAAGTCTTGACCCAAATGTCTGTTATGGATTTCCTCAGTATCTACTGGATACACTGATCGTTGCCCACAGAGTTTAAATCACCATCAGCCTGGTTGGTCTAGGGGTTGACCACAATGCCCCCAGTTTCACATTTGGCCAGGAACTTTGTAAATACAAACATAAAGTGCCCAATAGTTTATGGGTTTCTTGACATTATTATGTGGTGTTTACAGGTGTGCCTGTAAAATTGCTTTTGTTGCAGGTTTGTCCCAGAGTCTCCACGGTGGCTCGTCTCTCAGAGGAATTATTCGAAAGCTTTGGAGATCACTGAAGCCATGGCAAAGGAGAACAAGAAGAAACTCTCCACAAACATCGAGGTTTAACAGTTTACTTAGTATCTCAACTCTCAATATCGTTTTGTATCATTTCATGAATGATACAATGTCGCATCTGTATCATGAATGTTTGTTTCAGACACTGCATGAGGATGAGACTGACTCCCCTACTGCCTCTTTGTTGGACCTGTTCAGAACTCCAAATATGAGAAAACACACTTTCATCCTCATGTTCAACTGGTGGGATTCACATGAAATCACAGATGTGTTGGCCAAACGAGACCCCAAACTTAGGAGATATTAAATCTTCTTGTTTCTACTACAGGTTCACCAGTGCTGTGGTATATCAGGGCCTCATCATGCGGGTGGGGATAGCAGGAGGAGACGTCTACATCGACTTCCTCCTCTCTGGCCTGGCCGAGTTTCCTGCTACCTTTTTTATCCTTTTCTCAATTGATCGCATCGGCCGACGTCTTCCCTTCGCCACCGCCAACATCCTCGCTGGAGCCTCCTGCTTGATTGCTGCCTTCATTCCTGACAGTAAGTAACATTTCACACTCCAAACTTTCCTATGAACAGAAAACTTTGTAGAGTAGCATATGTTTGTTTAAACCTCCTGCCTCAGGCATGTTCTGGGCGAAGACGGTGGTGGTCTACATTGGTCGGCTGGGTATCACCATGGCCTTCATGATGGTGGTGTTTGTTAACACCGAGCTGTACCCAACATTTGTCAGGTGAGGTCAGACTGATCAACTCTACTCTCACAATTGCTGTAAAATATATAACGCAGCTGCCAAATTCAATGATCAATGGTTAATTGGATACAGGAACCTGGGAGTGTCAATTTGTTCGACTATGTGTGATGTTGGAGGCATCATAGCCCCGTTCCTGCTCTATAGGCTGGCTGCCATCTGGCTGGAGCTACCACTCATCATCTTTGGTAGGTTTCTGACATGTTATCAATGATCACAAACCAAGAAGTCATGTAGTAATGTCATAAGGCTAATAGATGGAGGCAAACATTAACATCAAAGTCCATCCATCTATTTTCTGCCACTTATCTCACCTCCTCCTGGGGTGACCCAAGGACCCACATAGTTTCTCCAGCATGGGTCCACTGTGGGGACTACTACCAGTTCGATGTCTCTGGAGAACCTTCAAAAGAGGGTGCATGGATCCTGATCAGTTGCCCAAACTCGCTCCTGGCTCTGTTCCTGAAACAGCAGCTCTATTCTGAACTCCATTTTGCAGAGTTGAGGCCTTTTGTATCTCATTCTTTTGGTTACTACCCAAACTTCATAACCATAGGGGAGGTTTGGAAGGTAAATTGATTGGTTCTGACCTGAGATGAAATTGAAAGTTGGGTTCATCATCGTTGGGTCCATCATCGCCATGTTCCTTTACTAGAAATACTTTGGGATTTTTGTCAATTGTTCGTAACCAAAAACAGCATCTTAATAAATGGGTATGGGACAGCGTTACTTGTTGCAGTGCTACATATTGAGATAAAACCACTAGCTTTATATGTAATAATATTTTCTATTGAAGCCCTGTGTTTGTAGCATCACTGTAAAGTCTTTTTTTTTAAATGAGTGACTGTGTCAGTCAGTTTTAAATCTCCATGTTATTTTCTTTCATACAGGTGTGGTCGCGTTCATAGCTGGAGGTTTGGTGTTGTTGCTGCCTGAAACCAGAGGACCTCTGCCTGACACCATAGAAGATATTGAGTTTCCTAATAGGTAAGATACCGTAAGATATCTTCCGAGTCGGAAGATCATGGTTTAATAAGAGAAAACTAGGATAGGGGTCAAAGGGTCAATTATGTTAATTTGAACTAGTTTAGTCTTATTACATAGAACTGTAATTTGTAATACTATCTGTAGGTATTAAGAGAGGAGGTGTTTTTTATGTACTGTGTGTTTTTGTTCTCAGGAAAAAGGGGAATGTGGCAGAGAACCATCAGATGAAGAAACTTTTAAAATCAGACCTGACAAACAACAAGGAAACAACAACTGTCTGACTCTTTGTGTGCATGCATGCATGTGTGTAGACTTTATTCACTCTAATACAATATATTGACCTCTACTAAAAACATTTTTTTCTATAAAGCATGGCTTGCCCATTTCCTTTGTATTAAAGTTTTATTTTTCAGCTCTTACAGAAAACAAACCTTTACACCCCAAAAAGCAGGAATACGATCTGCTACACATCAGATAATACCACGCTACAAACACACACATTTTAAACCATCTTCAAAAAGTACAATGAACAGTGGTTTTATGCAACTGGTCACAATTTGATGCCACTGCATGTGTTAAAGGTGGATAGTTTTTAATTGGCTTTGATGGTTCTATCGATCCAGTCGACAAACTTGGACACTCGAGCGTAAACGCCAGGTTTCATGGCATTGGCGCACCCAAGACCCCATGATGTCACACCCTGCAGGATGTACCTGTTCTGTGCATGGCACACAAGAGGACCACCGCTGTCACCCTGCAGGGAGAAAAAAAACAAAATGTAGTTTCCAACTGATTTGGTGCATCAGATGGTTTTCAGTTCACGTGCAGCTAAAATGCTTCACGGCTTCTGGTGATTGTGATTCCACCACCAAAAACAGCCAAAATGGAAACTTTAACTCACTCAAGGTAAAAGCACCTAAACCTAGGAAGAAGTTAACAAAGTTTGAAACACCTCTGAAATGTTCCTAGTTGGATATGAAGCAGCTTGGAGAACGGACCAAACCATTGTCACGGCTATTGTAGTTTTCTAAACTGTTGTTCAGTTTTTGTAGTTTTCTTTTGAGTTTCTGTACCTGGCAGCTGTCTGTTCCTCCCTCGATGTTTCCAGCACACATCTCGTGATCTCTAACTCTGCCGGCCAGGAAGGATGGACGATTACAGACCTTGTTCTCGATCACAGGGAAACCGGCCTCCTTCAGGATACCTTCTCCTCCGGTACCTGCAACACACCTCCCTGCAGTTAGTCCACCATTCTCCTCCTCCTCGTCATCATCATTACTTTTAACAAAACCCATAACGTACTGTACCTTGAGTGTCACCCCATCCGGTAACATAACACTCTGTTCCACTGGCAACAATGAAGTCCTTTTCTGGCAGACAAGCCGGCAGGACTTTGTCATTTATTAGTGCAGGGCTGCAAACACACACATAGAGAACATCAGTTTCAATGTTGATTATCTACTAATACTGATTAAAAACATGATTTCTAAAACACACATCACGTCACAACTCAAAGTCGCTAAACCCCCACATTCACACTAGTTGTTGGCACTACACCTGTCAAACTTTTTTGTGTTTCATGTATAATCTGGCAACTTGGGTGATGTCAGACAAAAATACAAAACTTATGGATCTGTGTATTTATAATAATGTTTAAATTTCCTTGGAGGACGATGATGAGATAGCCTTGTAAGAAAAACAGGTGTGTTGGCAGGATTAGACTTTCAAACGGTTGGAGGTTGGCAAAGGAATCCAAAGTTCAGTAGGTCTTACGTGAACAGTTAATTTCCACTACTTAGAAGGAGTAGTCAGTGTCATTGTAATTATTAGTACTTGAACTTGTAGGAAGATGAGTCCAGTCCTCACCTCTGAAGTTTGAGCAGAGCGATGTCGGCTCCATTGGGTCCCAGCACCAGTTTCTCCAGGTTTCTCTCTTGTTTCGACGGCTCATTGCCTCTTTCTGTGTAGATGCCCAGGTATATCTTGTAGGCTCCAGGCAGTTTGGACCTACAGCATACAACACATTTATAAACATACACATCATCAAATGGTTATTGGTGTTATTGTATGATTTGATTTCTAGATGTTTTTGAATTGTGTCTCTGACCTCTCCAGGCAGTGTGCAGCTGTAAGGACCCACTGAGCGTCAATCAGAGTTCCTCCACAGAAATGAACTCCATGGCTGATGGGAAGCAACAAAGAGAAATTTATTTAAGTAGGACAGATAAATGAATAAAGTCACATGAGTCAACTACCTCTTTGGCCAGATTGTCCACCAACTGTTTTTTGTTTGCCTTAATACAGAAACAGCATTGTCTTCTATCGTGTTTTAGTACTCACTTTGTCCGGAGGCTGATTTGCCAGGGCCATGAGAAAGGTTTAGACACGCAACCTCCCACAATACGACCAAAACAACGTTTGGGTTTGTTGACTGGCGTACCACACTTCAGCCCAGCTAAAAACAAAAAAACAGTTCACAGTCATGAAATCTCACAAACGTTGATTATCAGCTAGTGCTCATTACATAATGAAATTGTTGTTGAATTGTATTGTTGACTGCGACAGACCCATGTTACCATTCACCAAGCCATGCAGGTAGTGTGGATATAAATGTAATGTCCTACAAATAGTGTTCACATACCACAGTCTGGGATCTGACAGTAGTCCCATTTCTTGCTCCTGTCAGTGGTGTAGCACCATGGTCCGTTCACATCACCGTCTGGGTTTCTGCAGCTCTGACAGTAGCACACGAGGACAAAATTAATGAAATGGAAACAAATATGATGAACTAACTTTTTATATTTATGTGTTCATTAAGCACCATAACTTACATTGCCTTCCAGACCCTTTGTGGGGTGACTTTGTGGTGTGAAGCTGTTGTGTTGGTGAGGGGTCTGAGCACTCCAGGCTTGGCAGGTTACGCCCAGAACGGTGATGGAGGTTGGACCCCGGTATGTCACACCATTTCCAATCTTACAATCTATCTCAGCAAAAGAGGGAAACACATGAGTAAATTAAAGCTGCAAGCAGCGATGGTCGGGCCCTCGCATATGCGCGCACGTCGAAATGTGCGCACGTCGAAATGTGCATAACATAACCTTGATAACCGCAAGAAGTTTCAGACAGCTCTGAGAAGGTGCTTCCTGCCGATGCCTTCTTTGAATTTTTTTTATTGATTGCCACGCCCACAGCGATTCCTTAAAATTCATAATTTTGATAACTTTTACTCAGGAAGTGTATTTGAACACACCTACCAAGTTTGAAGTGAATTGGATACAATCCCTAGGAGGAGTTCGTTCAAACATGACCCCTTGTCAACCAGCCCAGAACAGCAAAAATGACGATTTTCATAGAGCGCCACGCCCACACCATTTTCCCAAAATTCATCATTTTGATAACTTTTACTCAGGGAGTCTATGTGAATACTCCTACCAAGTTTGAAGTGAATTGGATACAATCCCTAGGAGGAGTTCGTTCAAACATGACCCCTTGTCAACCAGCCCAGAACAGCAAAAATGACGATTTTCATAGAGCGCCACGCCCACACCATTTTCCCAAAATTCATCATTTTGATAACTTTTACTCAGGGAGTCTATGTGAATACTCCTACCAAGTTTGAAGTGAATTGGATACAATCCCTAGGAGGAGTTCGTTCAAACATGACCCCTTGTCAACCAGCCCAGAACAGCAAAAATGACGATTTTCATAGAGCGCCACGCCCACACCATTTTCCCAAAATTCATCATTTTGATAACTTTTACTCAGGGAGTCTATGTGAATACTCCTACCAAGTTTGAAGTGAATTGGATACAATCCCTAGGAGGAGTTCGTTCAAACATGACCCCTTGTCAACCAGCCCAGAACAGCAAAAATGACGATTTTCATAGAGCGCCACGCCCACACCATTTTCCCAAAATTCATCATTTTGATAACTTTTACTCAGGGAGTCTATGTGAATACTCCTACCAAGTTTGAAGTGAATTGGATACAATCCCTAGGAGGAGTTCGTTCAAACATGACCCCTTGTCAACCAGCCCAGAACAGCAAAAATGACAATTTTCATAGAGCGCCACGCCCACACCATTTTCCCAAAATTCATCATTTTGATAACTTTTACTCAGGAAGTCTATGTGAATACTCCTACCAAGTTTGAAGTGAATTGGATACAATCCCTAGGAGGAGTTCGTTCAAACATGACCCCTTGTCAAACAGGCCGAAACACCGGAAATGGCGATTTTCATTATTAAATATCTCGCTTCCTGTTCATTGTGGCTTATTGCTCCAAGAGAGTTTTGTGTAGGTCCTGGCATGTTCTACAATTCGGCTGAGTTTCATAATTCTGTGACCAAAACTGTGGCGGGGCTGTTCCAAAGAAAAATTCAAGGGGGCGCTATAGAGCGCTTTTGCCCCGCCCCCTCATTAATTATGCAGCCGAATTGTGCATAATATTGCTCTTAACAACCCCAACAAGTTTCAGACAGCTCTGACAAAGTATATGATAGCCGCACACTTTTGCCCGAAAATCAGCCCAAAAGTCAATGGAGTCTTGGATTTTCGTGGAAAAATCGACAGCGTCGACTTTGATGCACCGTCACGGCCACGCCCTCTGATAAAAAGTTGTGATTTTGATAACTTTTCATTGTGGACGCCTTGAGAACACACACGGCAAGTTTCAAGCACATCGGATGAAATCCCTAGGAGGAGTTCGTTCAAATGCGACCCCTGGAAATGAGGCAAAAACGGGAAAAGGCCCAATCTGAGCAAAATTGGACGCCGTACGCTTCACTGTAGCCCGGGGCACCAAGAGACTTTTTTGTGCGTCTGGGCATGTTACATACTCCCACCGAGTTTCGTGCACGTGGGCGAAACCGTGGCGAGGGGCACCGGCAAAAACGCGCACTTAGGTGGCGCTCTGGAGGCGTATGCGCGCGTGCATGTGTGAGACCTCCAAAATACGTAATTGTACGCCTGACATTGGGGGGGGTAGGCAAATTTTCGTGAGTTTTGGGGGGGATATGGGCTGTGGAAAATGCGATTTACTCTTAAACGTCGTTCAGCGTTTGAAATACAATAGGGCCTCGCTGTGCTCGGGCCCTAATAAAGGATAAAATAACCTGACAAACAACCTCAGAGTCTGACAAACACACATTTCAGAAGTTGAATAATCTACCTTTCTCTGGTGTAGCCTGGGTGGCAGTGGAGGGGATCTGGGGTTGAGAAGGTCTGGTGGGCTTTGGAGTGGAGCATTTCTCCAAATTACAGTACTCCCAGCGGACACTGGGGTCTGTAGTGTAACACCAGGGAGCTCGGTCGTTGTCAGGGTTCCTGCACAGATTCCTTCTGAGGTCTCTGTTGAAAGAGAATATCCCACAAGGTTTTGTATTTCACTTCTAGAAACAAACTAGGAAAGGAACTAAATCTGTTATATTTAACCACCAGGGGCAGGATTTCACTCTGAAATAGAAGTAGCTATAACCAGATGTTATGTAATGGTAGGGTTGCTCTGGCCAATTACCAAAAATCTGTATTTTCAAAGATAAAATATACTAGGAGACGCTATTGGAGGCTCACCCGTTAGGAAAGTTTGCTGGAGTTTTCGCATGCTTGTGTGGAGTCATGGCACTCCAGCTTTGACATCTTTTTCCACTGATTGTCTCTGATGTTATGCCACGGTAAGTTGACCCATCCCCCACGTAACAGTCTTCCTCCTCTGGTGGGATCACTGCATCATCTGCGACAGGAGACAATAAATCATTGATGCATCATTCATAGGGAGCTCCACTGGCTACCTGTGCAGCAGCCCGCAATTCAAATTGCTAATGCTGACAACAAAGTAATCTCCGGTTCTGCACCCACCAACTTCCTCATATGTTACCTCCTCCAATGATCGATGTCTGGCTCTGCCACTCGTACGCTCAGGACATTTCAGACTTTTCTCGTCTGTTGTTCCCCGTTGGTGAAACGTCCTACCAGTTCCTACCAGATCAGGGGCGTCCCTCTCTACCTTTAAAAACCTCCTGAAGACCTCCAGCTCTTCAGAGAGGACCTTCAACGCTACCAACAACTAGACATGATAGATCTAGATCCCCTTCTAGAACTTTCATAGTACTTATTGTTGCACTAACATGTCCATGGCGCACTCTACCTTGATTGTTGATCATTAACATTCATCATTGTTCTGCATAGTTCTTTATCCTTCCTCTGCACATTTGCTTTTTCTTCAAACTACATGAACAGATTACAGAACACTTCCAAGCATGTTAAATCATCAATAAACCCATTATCATGCTACATGTATGTGGCTGTTTTTTAAAAGTGGACAACATTGTCATCAATCACTGTTGTACCTGGTCCTGTTTGATTCCCACAGGTTGGCACTTTGCAGTACTCCCAGCGAGTTTCAGAGTCAGTTGTGTAACACCATGGCATCCTCTCATTGTCGGGATTACGACAGTAGTTGTTTTCTAGGTCTCTGGCAAACAATAGAAAACAATAAATTATGATGAACACGGGTAAATATAAGGATAAAGGCAACATGCTTAGAATTATGTTTCATCGTGACTTGGACTCAAGTCGACTAGAGGCATGTCAGCAATGTTGACGTCAAAGGCAGACTGAAGCAATCAGTGGTCTGTTTACATATTTAATATACACAGAACAGCATTAGCATTTCCTTGCACCCTGCTGTGATTTGTTGATTTTGCTCCTTTGAGCTCTGTTTTTGGTCTCCTCCAACTCATAAGAAATTCTGTGCATATAACAATATTACAATAGTGCAACATGTATCTCCCTTTGTTTCCTGTTACAGTCGCTCTTACTTGCAGGGGTAGTTTGCTGGCGTGCGGTTGTGTTTGTGTGGCGTCTGAGCCGCCCATCTCTGGCACGTTTTACCGGACTCCGTCACAGCCACGGTGCCTCGGTACGATAGACCATCACCGGTGGCACAGGTCAGCTCTGGGACGATGGTGGGAGGTTCGGAAGCTGAACACAGAAAATGAGATGGATTGTTGCAGATCTCTCCATGAAAACAACGTTAACATTAATAACCTTATACCAAACAAGCTGATTTTAAAGGGATTTATCTTTGGCAACGAAACAAAATCCAAATAATAACAGTTTCTAATATTTTCTTTTGTTCCTCAGGTCAGTTTACCATGTCAGTGGTTTCTGCAGCAGGAATGGGCCTTGCTAAAGGAACCAAACTCACAGACCTTTGGTTAACAGGTGAGTGCCCATATTTTCTACAGTGCTTAAAAACTGCATGTATGATGCCATTTTACTTGTGAATGCATTAAATAGGTTTAGTTTAAAAAACAAGGAAGAAGTAAATGAAACAGGAGGAGTTACCACAGCGGGGTATAGAGCAGAACTCCCATCGTTTAGATGGGCTAGTTGTGAAGCACCATGGTCGGGGGTCTCCATCTGGGTTTCTGCAGTAGTTGTGCTCAAGATACTTCTCCGGAAGTCTAGTTAAAACATAAATGGAACACTAAAATAAATCTTAAGGACAAAAAAGAAAACAATGTTTAGCTTCTAGAAAATATGTTTTTTCCTTCCAGCCGCTGGTGCTGTTCTGTTGTCTTACGCGCTGGGGTTGTAGCCATGGCTGTGAGGTTTCTGGGAGTCCCAGCGTTGGCAAGTGAAGCCGCTTTCTGTAGTGGAGATCTTCCCTCTGTAGTTCTCTCCACTGCAGTGGATGCACTCCTCTGAAGAAACAAGCACATACACATCATACTACGCCTCTTTGCAGGTATAAGTATAGGTCAAATTGCCATACAAACAAAATAAATCATTGTTTACCAGTGCAGCTTTGTACATCACAGTGTTCCCAGCGAGTGTTGCGGTCGGTGGTGTAACACCAGGGTCCCCCAGCATCTCCATCAGGGTTTCTGCAGAAGTTAGAGTCCAGGTCTGCTCGGGGATGGCTCTGTGGTGTGATACTGCAGCAGACGCATTCAGATACATTTTATGAAAAAATAAGAAAGGATATGATGTATTATATGCAATTACATTTTAATACGTGAATACTCACTTTGGTCTGTGTGGGTATTTTGCTTCCCATCTCTGACACGTCTTTCCAGATTTTGTTTTACTCTTTGTTCCTCTGTAATCTGATCCTAATCCATTTACACACTCCAGGAGGTATCCTAAAAAAAAATCAATAATCAGCCTGCTATATTGGAAGAATGCTTGTTGACATGAGTGCAATAATATTATCTGTTTTTTTTTATCTTTGAGTCAATCATTTATCAAATCCCACTGAAGTCATCCCCAAAAACTTGAGTCACAGTAGTGTTCAACGTGCATCACTACCTCGCAGTGTTTGCAGACATAGTCCAAACATCACTGTTAATGCAACATAGGCTAAACATTAACCACAATGTAATGGAAGCTAAAAAATATCATGCAAACTCTAAAGTGGAGCAGTACGGGCACTCTTGCACACTTGCAGTAAAACAAAGAAAGGACACCCCAATAAAATGAACTCTTTAACTCATAATCAATAATATCATTCATAATACTGTACCTCATAATGAAAAGAGAGACACGTACCATCTTTTTCATATAAAACTGCGCTTGTTCTGCGTAAAATAGACTCAGATTTGGAGTTTGCTTCTGCTGTCCAACAGTCCTGGTCCTTTTGAACATACATGAAAGCCCTGTGGAAACATGGCTCAGGTTTTATGTTTGGGTGCAGAGCCTTAATTGTAAAAGTTAAGTTGTAACATGAGTGTAAATGTAAAAGTTGGGGACTTACTTGCACGTGAAGGCTGTTTCATTGTCACATTTGGTTGCACATTCAGCCGCTGTGTTTACGGAGTACTGTCTTTTGTTCAGCGAGAGGATCCATGCTCCTTCGGTTTTGGCATAGCCGTTCACCTCAGTACTACCACTAACTGATATCACATCACAAAAACATGAATTCAGATATACAGTTTATTATTTATTATTCTCTGCATGAATGAATGGATGTCATCCAAGTTATTTAAGAGGCTGTTTCCCCATTTAGAACAACATGTCGACTAATATTCTGAGATCTTTACATTTGACAAACACTGAATTTTAAAATGAAGAAACGTGAGCATGAGTTGTTATGTTTATGACACATCTCTTGAGTAACGGTTAAATAACTGTGTCACTAAATTTGTAAAAGTTTGTGACAAATGACAAATATTATGATAGCAACCTTGAACAGTTCATTGACAGGTGAGTAATAGACATCAAAACACAGAAGAAAATGCCCTAGAGGTTCTTCTGGAAATTAAAAGGTGGCCCAAGTAGACAACAGAACAGTGTCACTTTTGTAAAGTTGACAGGCCAAGAGGTTAAACATAGCCACACTGAGCATTCAGCTTCTTCTTCAAGTATGTAAAAGTGTGTATCATCTGCATAATAATTACTGATATATATTCCTTATTGTAGAGTTAAGTGAGTCTGTATACAAACACACACACACACCAAAGAAAAAAAAAAAACCCAAGGACCCAATATTGAACCCTGTGGTACACCTTAGATTATGTTTGTGGGCAATTCATCTAAACCGCTGCTCAGTGTGAGTTTTTGTTTATTGGCTAATTTGTTTATAGTTTCAGATGGATCAATGATTGAATATTTTAAAGATCAGTTGAGGTACTGCAAGTTTAAAACTGAGAAAAACCTGCTGTTGACATCTGAAATATATACGGGCGAACTACACTAATAAATTCTCAAATTAGTTGTTACATTGTTGGTCATGGTGGATTGTACTTGTGTTACCACAATACTGCCAGAGATCAATCATTGATGTGACCTGCGTTTAATGTGATTTCTTAGATTTGATTCAAACAGTACAAGATGAACTCTGGGTACACACTGGGCATGCAGGAATTTGCTTTTGTGTCACATCTTCAAATAGATTATTTCAGTTTGTCTCTGGCGGTCTCTGCTTCCCATTGTTTGGGGCTGCCTTTAAACCTTAACACAAGGTCGACAAGATCTCTCTTAGGTGCATGCAGACGTGTCTTTTAATACATCCTGGCTTGACTGAATGTTGAAATTAGCACTGAAAGAATATATTTAATCAACTTGGACAGTAGTCCTGATGAAGTACTCTCACATTGAAGTCGTACTTTTTAAAATATTCTGTAGCATTATCATTATCATTCAAAAATGCGATTGTATCTTACCAGTGTAGAGCAAGGATCCCAGGAGGAAAGCTAGTTTCAGGTCCATGGTAAAGGCCCTTATACTAGCAGCTCATTGTCGACTAACTCACAGAGGTACCTCTTGATATGTTATTGGGCTCCTTTTTAGCATGTTGGGAAGACAAACAGGACATCGTTAGTCAATCATTGGCCCGACAAGGACGGCAAAAGAGCTACAGGTCAAAAACCTTGTTTATAGGAGATTTGGGGAAACTAAATGTTGCATCGCAGTATCACAGAGATTCATCCTTTTTTGTTCAGTTGTTGAATATTGACATATTTTCAAATGCACCACATGCTGTTTAATTCTTACCTTGTTCCAGTTATGAAACACCCTCAGTTGGAGAACAGGAAAAGAACTTGGAGGCTTCTTGTCTCTGTTGAGATGAACTCTCAGGCTTCTTGCTTTTCTGCAGCTACAACAGATTTAGGAGATCTCTCATGAGCTTTGACCTCTTTTGATATCATGTGACCTTTCGTATCTTATCAACATGCCCATTCTTTCTCTTCATTACTTCACTGGATTTTGTGTCCATGCAAAGGAAGCTTGCATTTCCTTTGTGGCTTGAAAATCTTTATTATAAGATACTGTAAGTAAATGCTTGTATGTTGGGGGGGTTCCTAAATGGTGACACACATGTGTGTGTTACAGTTTAATAAGACTTGGTTTTCATTCTGTTGGTGAATACTATGTGATCTAGATCAAATGAGATCAATATTTATAGTTAATATTCAGCTAAAAGGGACCAATGTCCTCAACTGCAAATATGTGATTACAAAACAACCTACTTTAGACTCTTCTGTGCAGGACAGAGTAACTATACTGTGCCACCGCCTTTCTAAAAAATCTGAACATAAAAATTAAACATGAGAACATGAGTTTTCTGTGTATATAAGATTGCGTAATAAGATATTTGAAGTACAATACAAAGAATTCCAGATATCTGACAAAATCAAGTCCACAAAAAGTAGGTTGTTAAATTGAAGTCTTCAAAAGAGACTTGGATAATGACAATAAGTCCTTCCAAATTCTCGGGATGTTGATGATAAAAGCATCGTTTATAAAACCTTGTATCACACCCATGGCTGTTATCCTCCCCATATTATACGCAGTTGTACAATTCAAATACATTACAGCTGTAAATACAGTAGTTTCCCTTTCTCTCTTTCACTCTTTTTTCATCCTCTGGTTTCAAAGATGATGACCTTTTTGGCTACTTAGAGGGGACGAAAACAAGACATTGAGCAAACATGGAGCAAAATTATCATTAATTTGGCGTCTCCTTGTATTTCTGTTTTGGAAATATCTTGCTCTTTTGCTGCAAAATGCTTCGGTATGCTTACTTGTCTACTACTTGATGATGGGAGGTAAGATACAGTGGGGTTTTTTTTTAGAGGTCTTCATTGAAAACAGCTGCCTGCTGCAGCTAAAAAACAACACTACAAGAATGAAACAATTATGAAAGTTGCTGATCAAGCAAAACAATTCACTGAAAGACCCTGAAAAGACTCAGTCGGGCTGAGAGGAACTGCAGAGCTGGATGATAATTCTCTGGAGGTTTTATCACTACAAATAATTTCACATCACACACTAATTCAACCCATTATCTTATAAAAAACATTGCTGTAAATGTTGCAGGTGCAAGGAATCAGCACGCAAAGATCCACGTTCTGGCTGCAGGAGGGGTCCCGGTTTCCCTTTTCCCAAACGACGTACTGTAACTCCTTCTGGGCTGATTCATGAAGGTCTGTGAACCTCTTTCATCGCTCCCCATGGGAGGGAGCTCAGAATAGCCACTGCTCTATGGAGAAGCCAGCTGATGTGGTCTCGGGCATCGGTATAGGATGCTTTCTAGGAACCAGCAGACCCAGAACTTGCTGGAGAGGCTACATATCCCATCTGGCCTGGGAACACCTCGGGAAAAGGATGTCTGGAAAGCCCCGCTAGACCTGCCACCACCGTGACCTGACCACAGATAAGTAAAGGGAAGTGGATGGATGGATAGACGTTGCTGTAAATATAAAAACAAGACAACGAAAGGGTGTGAAGCTCACAAAGGAACTGGGGGAAGATCTGTGGGATGTTCGAAAGACCATGACCTTTTCGACTGTGGAGATGTAACCAAATCAGGACAACACAGACACATACGTCAGCCTAACATCTGCCTGCTTCTTCTGATTTATTATTATCACCATTACTAAAACGACTTGAGCACTTAGGGTATTTATCCACTTTATTTTCACCTTCTCCCGTAATTTAAAGCTCTATCACGTCGGTATCATCTGTTGTGTTTTGTCTCACTTAGAGTAGAAAATAAAACAAAAAAGCACTCATGCATTGGTTTCCTAAGTCTGGACAAATAACCATGTACTCTATCTGGTAATGGCCTGCAGAGGGCGGTATTGATCACCAACCTTGAGGAGACGTACATCTAATATATATATATATATATACCATCACCTTTCCAACTTCACCTGAATTAACGATGGGAGACAGTTGGATAATACAGACAAAAACACCTCATTTTCACTGCATGTGAATAGAAAGTGAGAACAAATGAGTGGACTGTTGAAGCTGATAAGATACTGTCAAGGATGAGGAGTATAATAGAGCTATTGATGATGATATTCAAAACTTTTCCGTTTGTGTTTAATAGGCCACGGCGATGAATGACTGCCATACAGCAGCATGATACGATTTGAGTAATTCTGATGGGTCAGATGGTTCAAGGGATTCAGGAGTACGTCTACAATTTCCAATATTACTGTTGTCAAAGTAAAATCACGTTTTATACTTACAACTGTTCAGCCTTCTTTAAAGGTTGGGTGCTATCAATCCATCTATTCAAAATGAAAAATCATGATTTGATTAAAAATAAAAAGAAAAAGACAAAAAAAAAAGTTTTTGGCTGGTTTTATTTAAATCAAAGTATTTAAACACTGCAGTCTTTGAGAGACAAAATTATACATCAAAAAAGTTTAAAGCAGTTTAAAGTATGTGAAGCAATACCAAGCACTTCATCACACGCTACTGTAAAATAAACTTTGAGTCTTATTATAAGAACAGTCCATGGTCGTAACCTTTATTACTGAATGTTATATTATTATATTATTGAATAAGATTCACTTTAATTCAAGAACGTGGACATTCTTTATGATCCGTGTGACCTGTGATTAACACTAGTGAATAACGCCATCATTTCAAGAGGTGACAAACTTTACAAAGCCAAAACAAGAAATGACTTTGTTTAGAAAGTTTTACTATGAAACATTGAATTGAATGTGGATTACAAAATATTTAATGAACAATATACAGACACTTTCTGATAAAGATTTATCTATCGTTGAAGCAGCCTTTTGGCGTACAAAGTACCTAACACAGGGATTCACAAACTTTTCAGCCCGCGACCCCCAAAACAGCGGTACCAGTGATTTGCGACCCCCAGATGTCACATGATTTGTCCTTGTTACAGTTCGTAATGTTTGGCACGATACTAACAGACCTTAAAAAAATCCAGCAAAGAAAACCAAAAGGCTTTTTTTATGTTTTGTTACAATGGTGGCTAAAATAAAAGTTTTAAAATTTTATTTGATTTCTGAAAATCATCTTGCGACCCCAACTTGTTGCCTGGCAACCCCCCTACTTTGGGAACCAGTGGGCTGTGTGCCAAGTGCCTCCAAAATTAGCCATCAGCAACAGAACTAAACACCCATAGACACTGGTTTTATTTGAAAGTAGTGGTTTGACGTTTTAGTTCCACTTTTAAATTAGCTAAGATAGCTGAATATTTTCCTTATTTTCAGTCAGATTATTAAGAAAGTGACGAGCGTTGCGCCATCTTTCTGGTGGTCTCTATGGTTTCACTTTCACTACACACAACTATGTTGCCACTTGCTAGTAATTCGATGCCCTCCCGTTATAAGCCTTGTGCCCATCATGTATGTTTGTTCTAACTCTCCGACACTGCCGGACACAATCGAAATAACATTTTAATACCAGGTGCAAATGCAAAGACCCACGGATCGGATGTCCTACTTACTTTGTCTGGAGCCGAGGACTATGAAATAAAACTATAAATAGTTTAAGGATATATATACTATATAAAACTATTTGTTTTATGAGGACTGTGTGACATATCGTAGATGTAACTGCAGATCGATGCAAACATTTAAAAATATATTAAGTCCATTTTATTAGGTTGATACGGGGGCGTTATCGGATACTTATTAAGCATACATGCATGACACCTGATGTTTGTTGACCTGTTGACATAAAGCAGCGGCAAAGCAGGTGCAATTTCTGATCCCTTCATTCATTCATGCATGCATAATGTCAGGGGCAACTCTCTAACACTGCTGCCTTTAAATGACCCGACTGTTTCATCCTCGTGATTACTCTGTCGGCGAAATAAGTCCTGCTGATGGGGGTCAACCCTGCCTGTTATGCTGGTGCTCTGTGTGGACATTCCTCTCTCTTTGGGTGATACAGTCAGAGATTCCAGTCCTTGCATTGTCGCCAACAGAGATGTTGATTGGCTTGACATCTATCTGTAGAGGAGCCTCCATCCCCTATTAACGTAAGGTACTGTAGTTACAACTAGGGATGCAATGATTCGATTTTAGACTGTCCATCCATTCATTTCCTTTCACTTATCCGGGGTTTAGCAGGACATTCCAGATGTCCTTCTCCAAAGCAACTTTCCCCAGCTCCTCCTGGAGGATCCTGAGGCGTTCCCAGGTCATAAGGGCTATATAGTCCAAGTTCTGGGTCTGCCCCGTGGTCTTCTGCCAGTTGGACATGCCATAAACACTTTCAAAGGAAGGCACCCAGGAGGATCCTGAGTTTATGATCCTCCCTTTGACGTGAAGGAGCAACTGCTCTATTCTGAGCTTCCTTTTGTTGTCCAAGCGCCTCACCCTCCATCATCCTATCTCCGAGCCCAGCCAACCGACGGAGTGACTTTCGGTTACTTGGATCCGCAAATGTAATTCTTTCGGTCACTACCCAAAGTTCATGACCATAGATGACCAGAAAATCCTCCTCTCACCCACAATGGTCTAGTACAACATCCACATTACTGCTGACGCTGCACCAATCCACCGGTCATTCTCCATTTTACCGTCACTCTTGACGTGGGGTAGCAACTTTCTCCAACCTGAAGCATGCTTGGACAGTTTTTGTTCTACAGTAGTCAGTAAATCTCAACAAATTTGTCAGTGACTCTTTGTGCGGATCAGAAAAGGTTATAATAATAACTATAAACTATCATTTGCTCTGACTCCGACATGCAAAAAGGAGAGAAATCTAGAAGTTTGTCTGTTTCTAAGGAATATGCACGTTACATTATTTAATGTAGATCTACAGCATTTCTATGTGAATTCATGAATCTCAAAGCTGTGACTCAGGTAAGGAAATTTAACTGAATGCATAATCCTTCAAATGTACGTTTAACAGACTCTTTGGTTTAAGCATCATTTCACCTCTCCTTGTCCCTTTTTCAAACAAAAGCAGAATGATGTTCCGAGAAACAACCATTCATTTTTATTTCCACAAAGCTCCGATTTTCATCTTATTGTTTCACTGAGCGACTAAGTGTACTGGTTTTGTTCTATGTTCCTGCAAGTTGAAGGTCAGTCCCTTCCATAAAGCAGAAACCGCAACAAAGATGGTGAGCGAGAGGTGCGGGCTCTGTGATGTCCAAGGTTTGCCGCTCAATCAATATCCTTCTGTCAGACCTCAATTTAGAGACGTCCCGCTCTCCTTAAAAAAAGGGGGGAAATGGCGGCTGCATTACTCACGGTTTCATGTCGTTTTATTTATTTCACGTACACAACATACAACAGTTTGATTCATTTTAAACTATTTTACCTTCTCTGACTGTTACTTCTTTGTGGGTTTGTGTAATTATGTTGCCATTTCCGGCAGAATTCCCTTGAAAAATACATTTAATTTCCCAGACTGTCCTTTTTTAAAAGAAAGGTCACAGAAAACTCAACATGCACTCGACGTATTATTAGTTGCAGTGATGTAGACTGCAGAATGACAAGATTAACTGGTGACCACTTATGAATGCTGCAGTTTTATTCATTAGAATATTTGTGAAGCCCTTGTCCTTTCTTCCCTCTTGAATTAATGGATTTAAATGATTATTATTTAAAAAAAATATATCATAGAAGCAGGTGGTGCCGTATTAAGTAACTGCAAAATGAATCATAGACACATAAAGACATCCCGCAGAAATGAATACAGGTGAGAGAACATGCAATACAAATGTAACATTTCTTTCTGCCACATGTGTTAATCTGGTTAATCTTAATTCATCTTTATTCATTTCATTCGTTTGTGTTTCGTGTGCTGAGCTCGCTCCACGCCCACGGTATCTTCATCTGCTCGTCTGGGAGCATCAGTCCTCACCACCTGGCTGTGTAATCAATTTGAGTTTTTTTTCTTTCTGACGAAGAACCTGATCAACCCCCCCAGAAACATGTCATGGTCATTTTGTATTATGGACAACAAAAAGCTCATATATTTCTCCTTCAGAATGTCAGCTCTTTGTGTGTTTTCAATTACAGCCTCATCGGACAGAAGGTCCCAGCAAATGGATGCAGTATGATGGTGCATTAGAGCCGACTATGGTAAATTGTGCAACACTTTCTTTTAAACATTGTTCCTTAAATTGAATGCATTTTTTCCTTTGATTAAAGCATTTCTTAAGTGACTTGCCCTTGACTGGACCATTGTACAGCACTGTGGTTTTGAAGGATGTGTGATTAAACACACGCAGTACAGGTATTTTACGCTCTGTGTACCCGTGGATTTTTACAACTGTTGCACGTGGACGTGAAAAATAGAGTGAAACCGTGCTTTCGACCCTCCACGTCCCACATCTGGTTCATGTCTTCACTTCTTTGTCTGCCGGATAAAAAAAGTGAAATGAATAAATGAAAACACTAAGCAGGTTGGCGTCATTCTGTCAAACTTACACTTGTTATCATCGAATAAGAGAGGCACCCCTTAGTCCTCTTGACTGAAAATGAAAATATTTCCACTTTGATAAGTGCTTGTTATAGAAATCTCTTTGTTCACTTTGGAGCGTGTCAGCGTCGGCCCTCATGCCAAAGAAACAAGAGACAAAATTACAGCTGAAGTTTATTATTTTTGGTTGCACTTAAAAATGCCTCGATTCAAATTGAGGTTCATGAAGGTTTTAGGCAGGGGGAGTTTATTCATGTAGCACCTTTTTAACAACACGAGCAATCAAAGTGCTTTAGAGGGAAGGAAAGGTGGAAGAGAAACACAATAAATAAGACACATACCGATGTATGTAAACAAAGTAAGATAGAAGATATACATTTGCTAAAATAGTATAAGAGTAATCAAGTGTTAGAGTTTAAATTACACTGCAGCTACAGTGTATATGTGACTAAAGAATCTCAAGGTTAAAAATGGCAGTTAAAGCTTTTTTAAAAAGATTTGAAGTTTTCTGGGAGTTTGTTCCTGATATCTTGTGGAAAAAAATCTTTGTCAACTCTTCGACACACACGAAGCCTGTGTGAAGATTTGTGACCTGGGTGATAGTTTCTCTACTGTACTGGCTGCATGTATATTTAACTGACTGAATATTCTGGTTTCATGCACAGATCCAGTCCAGTTTGCTTCAGTGTGGACAGAAAACCTTACAGATCATCTGGAAATTGTGAATGAGTGAAGGCGAGTCCGCAGAAACTGTCTATGGATCTGTACGTTTATTCTGTGGAACTCCTTTCTGTTCACAATATCTGCCTCATTATGGCAAACACGTTAAATGATTGCACATCATAATATTTGAAAGTAATACTACCTGCAACTGAGTAAAAGCTCTCTTTGATTGGTCTGCATTCCAAGGTGGCCAGGAAACTATTCTACTATTGAAAATATTCAAGAACGTCCTGAGTTTTTAATAGTGCGGCCCAACCTTTCTGCATCGCCAACTGTGACAAGAATGTACGGCTCGCCAAAAAAAAAGCACAGCGTAACGCACAAGGTCTGTGAACTTGTTAGAGCATTACTGTGACGTGTGTTGTTGTGCATTTGTGGCTGTAGTAGAGTGTTAATAAGATAAACCAGTATGGTTAAGGCAGTATCTTTCCAGCTAAAAAACCCTGGTTAGAATAGGCCAAAGGTTTCTGCATGTCTCTCGTGACAAACGTAGATTGGTAACCCTCTTAAGAATGGATTGGCCATGGTTGAAACCAACTTTCTAGGTTTTAAGGTACACATAACTGTCAGTAATCCAGCACTTTTGCAGGTTTGGACTTAAGGACTCTTTGCTCGGACAACAGGTCCAAATATAAATGAAGCTGGTTTCGACAAGCCGAAAAATCCAGACTCAATCCAAACTCTTATCCACAGACAAAGAACATGGCATTTATTAATATTCAAATCATTCAGTCGCAAAGATATTTAGTCTTTTTTATGATCAGAGTGAGTTAGATGTTGAACAGAAGAGGTCCAAGAATGAAGCCTTGGGGGACGCCATGTCAAGCTTATTCTTCAAACAGGGTTCAAAACAATTAAGCCCTGTGCCAGAAAGTCTGTTTTTTACACCTGGTGTTAGTTATATGTTGTGGTTGACCAATCTGTGCTGTGGTGACGGAGCAGAAAACACCAAAACAATTGTTTACAGTCAAGAGAGTTTAAGGCTTCAATGATTTTACCTAAAAATGTGAAGTTTGGGTCTCTTGTTGTTTATTGGTGAGTTGTCTGGATTGAACTAATGTTTTCTGAGCTTGTTAGATATAAACATGTATGCAGTGTGAATGGTGTCAAAGCTGTTTGGTCATGTATCTACAGTATATTTTCCTCAAAAATGTAAAATAAATAATATAAAGTCCACAAAATTGGAAAGTCTCAGTGTGGAGTAATCGCTGAAGACGCTACATAGCGGGTGTTACTGCGTTCAACCGTCTCCATCAACCCCAAACCTGCAGCCTGAAGTCGCACGTGGAGCTTCAGCCTCAGAGTCTCTGCGTGGTGTGGACTGTGGGAGAACAGGTGGGCATAGTTTCTGTCACACAGAGGGAGATTGATGGAGTGGGTTAGAGCGCTGGCCGGGGGTATTCTCTTACAGTAATGGCAGAGACGGAGACAGCTGGACTCTGTACATTGGACTCTGTGTGTGTGTGCATGTGTGCATATTTGTGCAGCACTGCCGTACAGTATGTGCTCGTCTATATGGAGATGCATTGTGTTATTACTGAAACAAAAGAGGTAAAGCAACGGGGAGACTCTGAGGCTGCTGAGTGGACTGAAGAATACTTTTGTTTGTTGATTTAACATTTGAAGGCTTTTATTAAATATCGGAAAGTAACTGAAAAATGTATTATTGTTATTACACTGTGTACACCAGGCCAGAAAACAGCGTTACAGTTTTAAGAGTTGGAGAGAAATTGGTATTTTTGTGATTTAGCGCCCCTGCTATACATACGGACATCTCTACACATATATTATTTTATTTATTATGATCAAAAGCACGCACGTTTTCAAGAACTTTACTAACAAACCAGGCTGCCTAGAGCACCGGGGGAGTGTTAGTGTTTGCACCACAGACGTTTTAGACCACCGGAGTCTCTGTGGACATGATGGCAGAGGAGAAGAGAGCGAAGAGGACGCTGACGGAGGAAGATAGGTGAGCGAGCAAGAAGCCGCCGGACAAGAGTAAATGTGGGACTGACTTTTAGTGGTTGGTGAGAGCTTGGTGAAACAAAAGGCTGAAAGACAGACGCCGAGCTGGGCTGACTGCTGCTGGACTAGTCAGTGATATCAGCTGCTGCTGGGGACCTGGTTGATGATTGATCAGAAGTAATGTAATCAGAACAAATACTCGAGTACAGCTGAACATTACCACAGTGGGGTTACACTCTGAAACTGGAGGCGACAAAGCAGAAAAATACTGATTTCTATGCAATGTTGCTTTAAGTAATTTCACCAGTAAAGCCAAAATAAAACATATGTCTTGTCTTGGCTCTTCCTTCTTCTTCTTTCCTTCCTCTTTATTACAACCAATGTCTTTATGTGTGCACCTTGAAAAAACCTTGAGTTTCCACAGCTGTAATTTCTTTAAAGATTAAAGGTCTTTAATTCCTAACTCAAACATTTCTTGCAGGTTGTGGGATTTGCAGGATTTGATCCTCCAACCTTTAGGCTACTGCTGCCCGTCTAAGTCAGAAATACTTCAGACAAAAGAGAGACCAAATCCCTTTAAACTCCTTCTATTACTAAACTTTTTTTTCTTTTCTTCTTCTTGTGACCATGGATCACCTGTCCAACCAGATTTGCCCGTCTTCACACCTCACCAATCACTCTTCATCCCCTCCTCTTTCCCTCTCCTCCTGTTTGGTCCTCAGCTCCATCAAACACACACCCCGAGGCCCCATGGTGCTAAAGCTTGTGGGACTCGGGCAGGAAATGGTGTGGTGGTGGTGTTGGTGGTGGAGGAGGAGGAGGAGGAACGGGGGTTCAAGGTGGGTCTCCTCTCAGGTTACCTGCCCAGGTAAGTCTGTGTTTGTTTAGTGTTACCTCCCAGTAGTCCGGAGGTCCAGGCTAAGACATGGAGAGCGCTCTGTTCAAGTGTGTGCGCGGCTTTATCGTGTTGACGTTTGAAAGAGGTGATACTTAATCCGACTATTGTGGAAGACACACGCACACACACACACACACACACACACACACACACACACACACACACACACACACACACACACACACACACAGCCTTGTATCCGTGTTCTATTCTCTCAGCTCAGAAAATAACATGGCAGTCAGGCGGGGCAGCAGACAGGACGTCTGTCTGTCTTCGTAAAAATAAGATTATAGCAATTGATGGGATCCATCTACCGCCCCAGATCAGACCGGTCAGCGCCGTGTTGGCAGAGGTTCAGGCGAAGCTTTCACTGCCTCTGAGAAACATACAGACAGCTGAGCGGGGAGACGACGGACCGGCTGCTTTTATGCTGGGGATGAAACTGGGAAGAGAAAACGGTTTCGGCCCGTTTGGCTGCTGTTTAACATTCAGTGAATAATTCAGGAAAGTCTGAGTTTGATTAAGGTAAAATGCATTGTTACACCAAAAATAATATATTTGATATATTTAGTTTTGTATGAAACTGAATAACTGGGACACATCAGACGACAAAATACCAAAAAAAAGTCACAGCACAGGACAGACTACTTGATTCACCATGATCTTAAAAAGGTCCAGTGTGTAACATTTAGAGGCTTCTAAATCAGACTGAAACTGACTGAACATCCCTCGCCTCACCCCTCTTTTGAACCATGTAGAGTCAGCGTTGGTTTGTCCATTTTAGGCTACTGTAGAAAGCTCTGTCGAGATAAAAGCTTCATTCTAAGGTAACAATAGTTTTTATTTTCAGGTGATGATACACTAATAAATATTATATTCCAGTTCTGCCAATAGATCCTCCTGAATGTTACACACTGGACCTTTGAAGCTACGTTATGTAAGATTTGGTATTTGCTGTGTGTAATCCTGCTGTGGTGAATATTTTCAGCTGTACTCGAGTATTTGTTCTGATTACATTACTTTTGATCAAAAACTAGCGAGTCACCAGCAGCAGCTAATATCACTGACTAGTCCAGCAGCAGTCAGCCCAGCTCGGCGTCTGTCTTTCAGCCTTTTATTTCACCAAGCTCTCACCAAACACTAAAAGTCGTTTCTCTCTTCTTAGCCTCTGTCGTCATCCCTCTTCGGTCTCCACGCCTCATGCCAAGTGTGGTTAAGTTGCCCACTCTGGTTCTGGTGCCCTTTTTGCCAAACCTCCTCCTTTTCCTTGTGGTACAAACACTAACACTGAGGATGTACGGCTAAATTAAAGTAAGCTATTCAAATTTCTGATAATTTTGGGTTTAACCGCCACAGTACTCGTGTGTTTTTTAATGAGACTGCATGAAATCAAACGTGTTGCAGCACTTTAGTTTTTTGTCCTCAAGGAGCATTTTTTTTGGCATTAGCGGGTCTGTCCGCACTGTTACAGTTTCCACTTCTCCTCCAGTTGAAATCGATGGAAATCAAACATGTGGGAGGTAAACAAACCTCAATAAAAGTCAGTCAGTGTGTGTTCAGCAGCAGGGTTTGTTTTACCCCACAGCTGACAGCTCTGGCAGTCACGAGTCTGGATAACAAGAACCACAGCTGTGTTTCCACACCACTCCGGCCCTCCACTCAAACAGAAAACACATATGCTCGTTTCATTGTGGCTTCATGACAAACCGATCAGCCGTTTAAATGATTTTTTAATTCAGCCCATCGCCGTGTTTGTTGATGCAAGTTCTGGCTCAAAGTGTTTGTGTTGTCATCTGTCATTCTGAAACTGAAAGACACATTTGGTTGGTTTTCCTTCGTAATGGCATTCCAACATGCACACAATGAAAACATATGACTGCTGGTGTTGGATTGATATATTGGATGTTGAAGGCTGATGTTTTTGGATTAAAGCTGCTGAAGTTTTTAGAGAAAGTCCTCTGACTTTATTTTGTCGGACAAATCTCATTCAAACTGTGTATATATTATTAGAAAGCGTCTATGATTAGTAATAACTTGAACCAGTGGCATCTTACATGCACAATAGATGATGAAACTACTACTACTGTCTGGCATAATACTAGATTTTAAGTGGTTACATTGCCCACTTGCCCGGCTCCGGTTCTGGCACGACAATGGCACCACTCCCCTTTAGCATCAGCGGGAAAACCAGAAAACATTTCTCCATAAAATATGATCCAGTTTGGGGTCGTCTGGCTCAGTTGGTGGAGCGTCCGCCCCATGTGTAGCGGCTCGGTCCTTGCCGTGGCGGCTCAGGGTTCGAGTCCAAACTGTGGCTCTTTCCTGTCACTCAAAATGTACACAATGTTGCTTTAGTTAATAGTTCTAGTTTAAGTTTTTCTGTTGTGCTCGCCAAAGGTTTAATGGAGTAAATGTTCCTTATTCTCAGCGTGTCATCATCTCTTTCTCCCTCTTTCCACGAGTTGTTTGCAACAATACGTCCATCATTCTTTCCCTCTTTCCCGCGTGTCTTTTTTCTTGCCACAGGAACTGTAGCAAAACGAGGTAGAAATGTGGGGAATGTTGCAGAACAGAGCGGGACGCCTCACTCTGCTTTGTTAAAGGGCTGTTCCGCTCCATCTCTCCTGTAAACAGTTGTCAAGGGAGGAGACACCTGATAGCTTCACTTAGCTCTGATCTGCTCTAACTGCAGAGATCATAGACTGAGGGATGGAGGGATGGAAGTGGGAGAGAGGCGCATGGTTTGACTAGAATGTAGATTCTTTTCTTTTGTCTTGAAGAGATGTTTAACATTTTCTGTGTTAAGATAAAATGAATGTTAGACACATACGAGACTTGCAGCAAGGGGAAGTAGCTGCATCGAGCAGACAACATAAACTCTGTGCTCTGTAAGGACTTCACCTGCATTTTTAAAACTAAAATACTTTCATGCTTTATATTTTTAAATAGCACAAAGACATTTGTAGTAACTGAAAGTGGAAGCACGGACAAAATCTTGGTGAACTATGTGTTAATTTTAGATCAATGCATGACAGCAGATAGCAGCCTTACATTTGTCTTTCACACACATTGACTCTAGATATTATTTTATATACAGAGCTGCAATTCATTCAGTTCCACACTCAGATCCTCTAACAAATTATTCATTGTTCAGCCTGTGTTGATCGATGGTTTCAGGTGGAATGTTGGGATAAAATGTTGTAATTTGATTTTTTTGGTGTCCGTCTGGACTCTTCAGAAAAGACAACAGAACAGGCCTGAACTTGTCGCCATTGGTTTTAGGACAAGGAGGAGAGTCTCTTGGTGAAAAACATCTGCCTGCAGCTGCTGGAAACACGGCTGATGAGAGTGATTCATATAGTAAATGTGGCGTAAAACCAAAACAATGAGCTAAAAGAAGCAAAAAAAAAAAAAGTAAAAGCAGGAAGGTTGGTTGGACTCTTCTTCGTGGGTGACAGCCCGTTTGATGTTTGACGCAGCTTTAAAATCCCGGCTAATTTAATGTAGATTAAATCCATTTTCTTGTTGTGAGAGCTGCTGTAGCTTTAAAGCGATACATCAAGCAGGTCATGGTGTGGTTTGAGATTTTAAAACAAATTTGTTTTGTCAGAAATCACAATCCAGCTCTCAGTTCATCGTTTGATTTCTGGCAGATCAGAAACTTAGAACAGGAGCCGAGCTGGGCTTCTTGCTGTTGGACTAGTAAGTAATATTAACTGGCTGCTATGTCTTGTCCTATTTTACTTTTTAGTTTTTCTTTTTAAAATTTTTACTCTTAAACATGTTCATAATGGCAAAATGAAGTACTGTACATATACAGTATATGATTTAGAATAACTGATCGGACCATATCTAATTCTTTACTTTGTGAGAGCTGCTGTAGCTAAAAATACATGTGGCTTTGTGTGTGTGTGTGTGTGTGTGTGTGGGTGTGTGTGTGTGTGTGTGTGTGTGTGTGTGTGTGTGTGTGGCAGCCGAGCTGTTTAAGTGGGAATGAATGTGTCGTTAATGTGAAGTAAATGTGTTAGCAAGTTGCTGTGGAGCTCAGAGGAATTAACAGGCTTCACATTCCTCTGCATACTACGAAGACTTTAGAGGGGCAGAGAGATGAGTGGAATTGTGATGAGATTAAATGAATCTATTGATCCCTGTGGTGGAGCTGCGTCACTGCAGCGGCAAATGGTAAGATGTTAAATAAACACTGGAAGAGTTCAGATTTCTTCCGTGCCCGGGTATCTCCAAAGGTGTATGAATAGCGTGTTCCTTGCTTGAGTTAACTCAAAGTATTATTTGCATTTACTCCCATGAATAACACCAGTAAATAGTCGCCCTTAATCTGGCTAACTACAGTGGTATGAACCAAAATGAACAGACGTTGTTGTCTTTTTATGAATGTGTAAATGGACGTTATAAATGGATCGAAAGGATGCATCAGTGTCTATCTCCATCACTGTGTACCACAGATCCGATCCAGTGATTTCTGACACCTACAAGTAAAAAAAACATGAAAATACACAAAGACCAGCGCTTCAATAATTCAGGTGTATTCATGATTAACAATTTACTGAAATAAAGTGACAGATCAATGCACTCCTTCCCTCTCTGTGCTTTGATTAAAGGGCAGCTCTCGTCCTTAACTTCATCCCTGTGTTACACACGATTAAAACCGCTTCATACCTTTTTCATTCTGCTGTTTGAGAGCTGAATTAACTCACGCCTTGTGAAAAAAAGGAGCATTTGTTGTTTTTTTAATTGCTCCGCACAGGAAAAAGCAGAAACGGAGTGTGTTTGTGATTATTGACGGCGATGGAGAGACAGCACCTCTCCACCTCCACCCATCTCTCATCCGTCATCGCTCAAGTCATAACCCAGTATTAATCTACAGCTGTCTGCTCTCAGCTGAAACAAATTCACACACACGCCATGCAGCTTCTGAGAAACAGAACATATGGCTGAAATTTACAGACTCTTGTTTGACAGGAAGGTTTTGCTCGACCTTTCTCAGCAGCTTCTTTTGTCCAATTTTCTGTATCTGTTAAAAGGGAAATTTCGCTGCCTGAAAAATGCCGTAGAAAGACCCAAATATTTATAAAATTGGTGCAACATGATCAGTGAAAACTGAGAAAATGAGCTATCGTATTCCTTTTTGCTTAAAAGGTAGAAAACATGCAACAACCAGAATGCACTGGTGGGTAACGTATTGCAAGTTGAGCGCTCTGTATGTTTTCATGCATGAACAAATGGCAGCCTGGTCACAAAACAGCTAAACGGTTGATCAGCACTGCGTACTTTGGCGGTTTGATCTGAGTTTCAGTGATAAAAAGGACCACAAGAGTGAAATCTGACTATCTATGGAGTTAATATGGCAGGTGGATGACCAACCTCTCAAAGCTGTCAAGTGTCATGTCATAAAAACATGGGCAAGAATCAGCTGCCAAATACAGGTCATTTGCTCGAACTGAGTTAAAAATATCGGTGACCTCTGATGTTCACTGAATGACTTCAACAAGGTCAAGAGCGATCAGACATCCACGGGTCGGCCTGTGTTATGAGGAATATGATTCTTGAACCCAAGAATCCTGAATGTTAGATTGAAAAGGACAAGTTAGGTTAACATGATTCCATCCATCAAACTCAAAATGTTTTTCTTTAGTAAAAAGTTAGGAAAGTTAGAGCAAACATTTTTTTCCTGCCCGTTTTTTTTGTTTGTTTTTTTGTTCTGTTCTGCTCATCAAGAGTAATTTTAGGTTTGGTGTCTTGATCGAGGACACTTTCACATTTGGACAAAACGTTCCAAAATCATAAAACCTTGAAAATAATAGCCAACAGTCCATTTTCCAATTTGAGCAACACGATTTTGTGCACTCATATCAGAGAAAACGTCAACAACTGTGCACGCTTTGCACATTGAGGTCAAACAAACATGGCGGGTGTCAAGTGTCTTGTTGTAATGTGTGTGACTGTTCGTTAATGATCAGATGGTAGCCGAACCGCTAATGAATTTGACTTATGATGATGATTGATTTTGAAAATTAAATGGATGATACCAATCAACCAATGCTTCGTCTTTAGTTCAGCATCTTTATTTTTTTATTTGTATGCATACATTTCATTGATCCTTTCAATAATATAATAGTTATAATTTCACTTTGGTTAACTTTTATATGTAAATTTGTGCTTTTGGTAAAAATTAAGTGGAAAAAAATAATTTATCCAAATGTCACAAATTGTCTTTGTGATGAATTTTCTTCATTTTTCTGTGCTGATTGGAAAAGTCCTTATACAGTAAGTATAGAAATGGACACATGCCTGTACATACGTACACAGACAAACTTATTTTTTGACAGTTGTGTGTGTGTGTGTCTTCTGTTCCCTTCACTTATATCACACCAGTTGTCCCAGCAGGATCCAGCTCGCACTAAATGCTCCTTTATTAAGTTCATAGGCCGGACTCGACACAATGGGACTGTGTATGTGCCTGCTTGTCTTTAGATACATATGAGGACCAACCCTTACTAGAACACCTTTGCTGCGAGGACATTTTGTACTTCTGAGGATATTTTGTCTAGTCCATGCTAGAGGCATCAGAATATACTGGTATTGACAATAACCAAAAATTACTGATGTCAGTACACATGATCATTTTCATCTCCTGCTTTCCACAGACTCCCCAGCCATGGCTTTTCTTGTTTTTCATTGACTATCCTATGTGCATCTTTTTCAGACTTCCTGTTTTGCCATATCCCATTCATCTCTAGAAAACCTCTGACCAAGTAAAGATTGTCTTTATCCTCCAATCCTTGTGAGTCTCCATCTCAGTCCTCATTTTGTGCCATTTCCTTAAACCCTCACACAAAAGTTTTAATGTTTTTGTTTTTACATTTTCATTTCCCTTTGTTCCCCGCACAAGCTCAATCCTCATAGATGTTCCACCTTTTACTTTAATCGCCTCGTATGGAGACAAGTGTACACTTTGCACAGCAACTTGAAGGTCAGACCATTTAATGCTACCTAGTCATTGTTATCCATGTATCAGTAATCCATTTGTTGACAATAAATTTAGAAAGAAGTACTCCTTTCAATTTCATATGACTAACTAGTTCTAAAAAGCAATCAACCCACTGTTCAGCATTACCTGTATGAACTTGCTGCAGTGCAATACCTTTGTTAAATAGAACTGAGTCACACAGGGAATTAGTTATATAACTGCTGTTTAAGCCAACAGCTTTAAAAGGAGTGCAGTTAGACACAGATCACGTGTAGGTGCAAGGCTGTGGTAAAACAGCATCGAGTAAAGCCTGCACTCTGACTCCAAACCACAAAAAAGAATTAATAGATAACATTTTGACCACAGTTGGATCTTCATCAGTCGAAATGTGTAAAAATGGTTATCACACCTCTCTATATAGTGAATGGGCTCAACACTGACAGTTGTGTGTAAGTCCCTCAAACTAAGCGAGGATGATGAACCCACGGCTTTCACACATCAGGGTATTCAGAAATAAATGAGCACAAGAGTATCAGATGAGAAGTGTCTACGGAATTATTCCATGCTGAATAAATGCTCTTGTTAACCACATGGAATAAAAAAAGTCCTTGAATGGTTGAGTATAATAAGCAGGGAAGAGCTTCATGCATGATGTTGTCTTACTGTACACCACTTTGAGGGGGTTCTGTCTATAATTTGCAATGACCAGCTCCCCAAAGCTGGAGAAAATGAACTGGCCTCCCTGGTGATAAGATAATAAAAAGTGTCAGATGATAGCCGATTGGGTGGAACCATTGACAGAATGGCTGTCGTATCTGTAGTGGCATTTTCTGAAGTTAATTATGCATGCAACTTTAAGCCTTAATGTAATATATAAATATATATAAATACATATATCTGAAGAATGGGTGAGTTAGATAGAAATTCAGACTCAGTACTTGTCTGGTATGATGATATCCAGTGGGTTCTGAGATGAGACTGATTTAGAGACTAGAGATGTTTGAGCAATTTAAATATATTTGAATGGATCAATGTACAGTATCAGCTAAATAAAATATAGCTAATCAAATGTCAACCCTTCCTACGGTTTACTTGTATAAATACGTTTTTGAAGTTGTATATGTATGAAAATCTTGTTCTTTCTACCATAAAACATCGATATTCTAAATATTGTTATGTAGCTTTAAACTATATCTATGAGGGATAATAGTATCTTCATAGAACAATGTATATAGTCCTTTTGATGAATGTATGTTTTAATATAGTGACCTTTTATTAATTAAAATGCAAATGATGTCAATACACAAAAATAAGTTTCAAACTGGAGAAATAAAATGCTAAGAGCTCGCTCACACTAACAACATTGTGTAATGCTGAGTTGGTTGGGGTTTACTGGATAAATAAGGTGGGACTCGGGTCGAAGGGTCCGATAATATGTCTATTGTTTAGGTACTCTGAGAGAGAAACTCAAAAAAGAACCAAATCAGAGGCTGGTTCCCACATCTAGAGTTAAAAGCTGCCAAATACTGTTGGCTTTGTTTTTTTGCACCACGAAAGTTGAGGACCTCACAAAGAACTTAAAAATTATAGTCCACGCTAAGTAATAGAGACGTGTATGTGTGTGTATGTGTGGGTGTTCACTGAGTTGAAGAGCAGTTGTCGTTGACAGCTGCATGAGAGCAGGGAGAGAAGGAGTCAAGTGGCTTCAAATAGCCGTCGTTCTCTTCATTCATCAGAGGAACCCCTCCCCTCTCTCTCTCTCTCTCTCTCTCTCTCTCTGCAGTCATTGGTGTGAAGTTTACACTTCTTTTGTTGACGCAGTCATGAAGATGTTTTTTTTAAATCTCCGCTTTCACCATAAAATAATATTTCTTAAATGTCCAAACAAAGAGGTCAGCACAGTTCAGTCCACTCTGTAGGTTAAAGTGTAGAGGTGTAACGGTGGCTGCTCCAGTTAACATTATCGGCACATTATTCTCATGGTGGGTAGGTTAAACGCTCATCAAACAAATTTACATTGAACAGAAGTTAAGGACACTCAGCGTGTACTGTGCACGATTTTGTATGTGACAATTAAATCTTGAAACATGGACAGTAATTTGTTGCAATTGCTTTTGCAATTGTAATTGCTGCAGTGTCAAATTCCATTCATAGAAATTTTTAAAACCTGACGTTACCCCTATTTCATAGACGGCAGCTATGTGTGACTACAATTATCAATATATATGTATCAATGTATGACCAACAAGAATAAACAGGTGTCACTATTTTGCATCAAGTTATGTGTTTTGTATTTTACAGGTCAATACACGTCTGGACATCTACATTAAAACTTTGTTCAATTTTCATTTAATCTGCAAATTACTTAAATTATAAGCTAATTATTAAATTACTAATTTTTAGTGACCATTTCAACTCCCAGTTAGGACCCAGTATATGTTGAAACATAGTTAATGAAACAAACAAATATACAACATGGAACCTGCATCTTAATTTTTTTTTTGTTTTACAACAAATTTATCCAAGATTTTAATGTAGATGTCAAGATGTTATTTGGCTTGCAAATCACCAAATCACATGCTTACATAGTGAAACATCTTACTGAGACAGGTGTGTCCCAATTACATACGACATATAAACATGATGCTATACTGTATACAAGATGGCATAGTACACCGTGAACTTAGTGTACCAGAAATCAATAAACGCAGCTGTACCAACAGGAATGCAAACAGTTCATGCCCAATGGATGTCAGACAAACTGTGACCTTGCCAGTGCAAAGTTAGTTTTGCAAACTTTGCATTTTGCATGAGTCACTTTAATCTTTTAATATTCTACAAAAATGTGCTTGTCTTACGTAGCATAACTAAGTACAGGAAAGGTGAAAGTTGACAGAAGTGAAGTGAAAACAAAGACTTTATAATTATTTTCATAGTTTGTATTTCAATGTTTGCAGCTATCAGCAGCTCCTCTGTTTCCTTTGTGCATTACATTGTGGGTACATCAACTGCACTCGTAAATGAAGCATACAGTCTCTTTTGCATACACTTTATCTTGTTTCAATATGCTGAAAAACCTGCTTAGAGTTTGTACATAATATGCAATTGGGACACAGTTTGCAGCTGTTACTTGAAACACTTTGTGAAATCATTACTTAAATATTGTTTGATATCAGTTTAAAACCATCCAAAGTTGTTTAATTTAACTTTTACTGGGCCATAAAATACTGACAGTTGACATTGGACCAATAGTCCATCTAAACCAAAGTGTCTGGACTCCTCCTGCAATCACAGGCTGCCAAATTCTTGCTGTGCGGCCTCCTCAACACCAACATGGCCTTTCCTCCAGCCATAACACTCCCAGTGTCTGTAGTCCAGTTGTCCCAGTGAGGCAAGTCCTGCCAAGTCCTTCAAGCGCTTGTCTTTGGAGTTTGACAACACATGTGTCTCTGTCCGTCTGTCCCCAGACTTTTTCCAGTTTAGGAATGTTGTCCCTGCCTGTTAGAGAAGCACAAAGAGTCTTGTCTTTGTCCACATCCGTCAAGATCAGATTCTCTCTCTCTCTTTCTCTTCTCCGCGAGTCCACTTTTGTTTTCAAGCTCGCTTTGTATCCACACTGTCGGCATTCAGCTCAGCAGGGCTGTGCCGGTGCTGCTGCACAGTCCGCCGTAACACCGAGCTGCAAGTAGACCAGACGCCGTTACAGCACAAAACTGCCATCTGAGCGATTTTTCAGTTTCTCTGTCAGTCATCCCATAACAGCAGCAGAGCAACAGAGTAGAGCAGGAGTGGAGGAAAGAGGCTACAGCTGAAGTAGGAGTGAATGGAGTAGGGGGGTAAAGGGGGGGTAGTCTTAGGAGTCTCTAAAACCAATACAAATCCTTGCTCTTATCCTGTGCCTGCAGACCTGAGAGGGGAGGAAAGAAAGGAGGAAAAGAAAAGAAAAGGCAGCGGGAGAAGAGAAAAGCAAGAAAAGGGAGATTAGAAAAAGAAGCGCAAATATCTTGTTGATAAAAGCAGGAGGAATCGCCCGAGGCAGCGAGGGGATGAAAGCAAGACAGCAACAGAAAAGGAAGTTGACAGCTGGTGTTAAGGTGCTGATTGACAGTCAGTTTGTTGGTTCAAACCACTTGTTGTAAGTTGATCTGAGGCAGGGTGAAAAAAAATTCTTAATTTAAATCTGTTTTTCGTGCTTTTCAGGCTGTTACTTTTAGTCCCTGGTCATACTGAATGTCCTTGACACTGCTTTTATATAGCAGGATAATAAATTAAATAATTAGTTCTGTGAATGGTTGTACATTTAACAGACAGGTGTCGGCCAAGGCCAGCGTGAGCCCAGCGGAGCAGGACTTTTTCAGGGTGTTAATATGGAAAATGGAAAAAGAAAAATTAATTTAAAACGGCTTCACAAATGTTTATTATACAAATCTGCCCATTATCAACAACGACAGATGTCAGCTTGACTCAGATTAGGCTACGTGCAAACTGTTTTCATTGGTGGTTTTCACGTCTGTTGATCACTTCATGGTACCACCAATGTTTTCGACCACACTTGAGATATTAACGTTGGTTTTTAGAGTAAAATCATTGGAGTTTAGCGTGCGGTCGCCTTGTCTTCAAGATATGTCATTGCCATGACCTGGACCTAGTCTTTGGTGTGCATTCATCAGATTGCTCTTCTTCGAGTGTGTGATCACAGATATAACTAAAATCTATCTCGTTTAAACGTACTACTCTTGTACAGTGCATGCAAACACATGAAATCAGAGACTTACTAGAACTTTTTGTTTTCCTCAATCACAGATTTTGTTAGCAAAGCAACAAGATATTCTCCAACACAAGTTATACGCACAAACCAATCCCAATTAAAAGCACATTGGCTAAACATTGGAAGAAGAAACATAAATACAAGATAAATTCCAGACCGTGATTCAGTTTGTGCTGTTATTCTAGACTCAAGGTTAACAAATTGCTACATCTAATAATTAATGTCCATCTAATGAAATCCATACAAAACAGTGGTCTAACGGTGACCAACATTCTCATGTTTTGGGGTTATTTCCAATAACTTCCACAGTTCTTGAGCAACAGAATTGAAATGAAATTGAGTGGAACTGTCTTATCCATCCGATGGAATAATCCAAAAGTAAAGTCCAGTACTCCTACTCCAACTGCCCCAAAAATCCTGGGTATACACTGTGAATGATTGCAAAGCACTGGAATAACCATCCTGTGGGATTCACCACTAAGACCAAGCCATGGTTAATGAAACACTATTCAGATTTTTTTGGAAGTATATGAGATCTTTCCTAGATCTGTGGTTCTTGAACCTTTTTTGGCTCGTAACCCTGTAAAACAAAGTAAACTTCTAAAAGGTTATGGTGCGCAAAAATGTGTTGAAAATACATGAAACTATCCAGTATTTCACCAAAGAAAGGAAGAAATAAGGGTAAAGGTTCACCCCTCACATACACCTCGCAATCCCGAGCTGCCAGGTTAGGAACCACTGTCTTAGACCAACCTAACCAACTTTTAGATTTTTGAGTAGAATTGGCGGATGGCATGTTAGCCCCCCAAAACCACAGGCCTCTCTAGTATTATTCTAAGTTGGTAAATGACAGCCATGGAAGAAAGTCATGAGAAGAAGAACTAAGAAAGTTTCTTAACCAAACTCCGTTTGATTAGACTAAAAGTCGACTCCTGGCTCAGAAAAGCACACAACCGAAAACCACCAACAAGTTTTGGCATAAATTTGAACGATAACAGATGATGTCATGACGTTTCTCCATATTCTTCCGTGTTATTTCTGACCTGATGTGGAAAAATCAAGAATACCTGTGTCCATGTTGAGTCCGATCTCTGCTCCGGCTCCGGTGAAGGTGCCACTCCAGGAGGAACCTGTCCCCGACTCCCCCTTTCCTCCCAGGTCACAGGGTGAGGCACTGGGCCCCGGTACCGAGCTGCCCGATGTCAGACGGTGATGAGGCCTCACTGACGGTACCAGCAGAGAACCGTAACGCGGGTCAAACGCCGTGCCGTACATCTCGTGGACCCCCGGACGCGGGTATGCTGAGCTCTGGGTGCCTATAGCACCCCCTAGTGAGTAAGGGTGGTGGTGGTGATGGTGGTGGTGATGGGATGGGTGCCAGGCGTCGGGGCTCGACTGGTGGAGGTGGCTGTGCAGGGAGGCGGAGGAGTACGGGTCCCCAGGGAAGGGGAGCTCTGTGTGGGGAGCTGACAGAGCGCTGCCCAGCGTGGAGGAGACCGACGGCTGGTAGGAGCTGTTCCAGAAAGACGGAGGGAAACTTCTCTGGTTCATGGGGAATGATCCGTCTGTAAGACACAAATCCACACTTTCACTTTAAAAGGAAGCTCCTTAAATACTGATTACTACATTAGCCTAAAGTAACTTATAATTAGAGCACATTTAAGACAACTAGAAGCTTCATTCTTGACCTCAGGAACGGTTTGACAAGAAAATCTCATCCCATGGTCCACTTACTTGTTTTTTTTTCTCTGAAGCTTACAGTGAATTTTTGTAAAAACTTTAAGAGTTTGCATGTCTTTTGGTGACATCTTATTCATCTTTTATTTTGCAAAACTAATCACAACTTGATCAGTTAGTCATAAAACCAACAATAATCAGTTCTTTGAGTCACTTTTCGAAGCAAAAATAGCAAATACTTGTTTGTAACAGCTTCTTAAATGTGAGTATTTGTTGCTTTTCTCCTCGGCTTCTGTTACATGTCATTGTAAATTGATTAAAGTTGGTGTTTCCACTGTTGGTAGAAAAATGAACAATTTGAAGACGCTTAGAGACGAAACATTTAATCAAATGTCAGATTACTGAATAATGGAATTGGAAATCATCAACACAACTCTGAGGTCATAATGAGGCAGATCTCCATGCAGATTTATAATAATTGAGAAAAAAGTCTTTTTGTCACAAAATTAGGAGTCTGTATTGATGATGCAACTATTGACCAAAAATCCTATAAACCCCTTTGTGTAATCCAGTGACTACACAGAATCGCTAGATTACACAAAGGTGCTGGAGTTGAGAAACGGCCGTGAAAGGACACGAAATGTTTCATTCATTCAATGATTGATTCATTTTTGATTCACCCATAAAAACCCAATATCGACATTAATCGACATTTGAGTTTTTATCATCGCTTGCGCTTGATCGTTTTATTTCAGAATCCTGTCGTTTCTGCAGCTGATGGATCGATAATGAAAGAAACGCTTGTTAACGTGAGTGAGCGCAGTGCGAAGTCTGTGATACATGCAAACACAGAAGAGATTAAAAGCAATTTAAAAAATAAAAAAAACAGACAAATTCCTGTCAAATAATTTAAACTGTGCTATGAATTTAAATTATGTAAACACTATTTACACTAAAAACATTTATTGTTAGAATATATTTGTTTGGTGTTATTTGACTTTGTATTTCTAGAGAGGAAACTGAGACTGCAGCAAAATACTCCATCTCTCTTTTCTGTGCAACATGTGAAAGAAAGTGACCAACAGCACGACTGCAATTAAAAAAGTTCCTATTTTCTATATATTTAATCTTTGACTGACAATATTTAATCAGATGTCACAGAGTGGGAGTTATTAAAAAGCACAACCAAAGGTTTCATCACAAACATCCCCCCAAAACGTTACAGCACTTCACTTAAGAAAGACTCTTTGTTTCCACACACTGAGGTGAACACACACACACACACACACACACACACACATACAGAGACACACACACCTCTTACGGCCTTGTGGCTGCTTGAGGCCGGGTACGTGGTCGTGTGGCTGAGGGCTCGGCTGAAGTGCTCGTCCACCACGGAGCTGATGTCTCCCTGGAAGTAAGTGAAGAGGACGCAGCGGGAGCTCAGGTACTCGGCTCCCGGCGGCAGCTCCTTGTCCTCCTCTTTGATGGCAGGGTGACCGGCGGGGCCGAGCCGGCTGCCGCCGTCCTGGGGGTCTTGCATTTTGGAATACAAGGCCAGTTTCTAAGAAGGACGTGCAGATTTATGTATATAAGTAAGATTAGATATATTTTAGAAACCCTGTGTGTGAGTTTATTCTGGACTTTATGTCACATTTGAACTCTAAGTCTAAAGAAATGTATTTAAATTTTCTTTTCAGGACTCAACAGGAGATAAATCCACATAAACTCTTTCAAATTAAATTATATAAATGCATATATAAAAACATGTTACGGCAAGTATAGACTGTTAACCCAAAGGTTTGGCTTTTACACATTCATGTTCAAATTGATGTTTACCTGTTTTTTAATTTACCACTTCATCACTGCAGATATAAACAGATATATTCACAGGTAGCGTACTATGGATGGTTTAATATTTAAATACAGTATCTTTAGTCAGTTATTACTGCTGCACAAACTGACTAAAAAACATGCAAACTTTTGCTTTTATATAAAGTTATGCTGCAAAAACCATATAAAATAACTTCAAATTACTTTAAGACATGCAACAAGTTTTTTTAACGACAAATATATATATAACAATTTGAGTTATTTAAAAATCTTGGTTATATATACAGCATGGGGAGGCTCTCCGGCTGATCCAGAGTCTGTTTTAGGTGACAAAGCGAGTTCTGGCACTATGTGAAATATGCCGGGATGTTGACTGAGAGGTTTTAAGAGAGTGAAAAAAGTCCTGCTGCGCTCAGAGTGTTCAGTCACAGACATGAAGGCAGGTCTGCTTTAATATGTAAAGCTGTAAAAAGTGACATGAAGAGACAAAACATGATGAGATGAGATTAATTTTAATCCTAAATTATGGGTTTTACTAACATGAGGAAGGAAATGAGACTTTAGGTGGATCAGTTATTGTGTTGAACTATTACAGCCATAAACTCAGAGCCAAGTCCTGAAAATTAAATCCTCTTTTTAAAATAGCAGCCTGAGGGAACTGAAAGATGAAAGATATCTATCAGTTTGGACTTGATTAAAACTCATCTGGGGCTGATATTTTTACAAAAGGAAAAATAAATCCAGCTTTTCTTTGCTTCCTACTTCTCAGAGACGGCCGTGCGCATTAGAGGACTCTTATTTAAACTATACAAACATGATTAATATCGATATAAATGAACCAAAGCGAACCAAAAGAAACTTTTACGCACAGGATCCTGTAGCGCACAGATATAATCCATACTTGGTGTTTGCAGTGCATTTATCAGTTCAGTGGTTATGTTTTATAAATCTATTATCCAGAGCTGTGTGCGCTGTAGGAGCTGCTTAAATAAGTGTTCAGTGTTTGGCGCTCCGCTGAAGTTTTCAACACAGCCAAACGGATCTGAAGTCCAGAGCAGTGCATGAGCTCATTAGAAACACTTTAATATATGAATATATGATCCATACCTGGTGGTGATAGGGGCTGTAGGAGCTGAAATAAGGCTGAGGACCAAACACTTGGTACATCACATCCAGGCAGCTCATGGCGAAGAAATCACGGAGAGGAGCCAAGCTTCATTGAGGGCGCAGCGGGTCTGTTCAGGCGGAGAGAGGAAACATTAATCCCGGCGGTGAGAGGCAGGAGTGGACGGTGGAGAGAGGCGCTCTGCTCTGCGCTCTGAACGCACTGGACTGCGGCCGGGCGAGCTGATGGGAACCCCCCCCCCCTCCACACACACACACCTCCAACCTCCACCCTCCTCCTCCTTCCCTTCCTCACCCCCAGCCTGACACCTCCCTCCCGCCAATCAGAAGCCAGAGCTCCACCTCACCCTTAATGGGCTTTTAATTAAGAGAGCAGAAAGACATAACAAAGATGAAGAAGCTGAGATTCAAAGGGCTCTGTATGGAATATAATACGCATAAGGAATGTGTTCTGTGGCTGGAAGTCCCAAAAACTGCAGTTCCTCTAACGTCCACTTGAGGCTGGCTCCAGAAGTGAGTCAGTCTCCATAAGTCCCCATGTTTCACAGCAGAAATAAACATGTTTACAGCCTGGTACAAAAAACAGTTTTGGTCTCTGTAGCTAATTTCCCCGTTCATGACAACTGTACTGAGGGTGAATTTATATACAACTCACCTGTTCACATTATATTAAGGCTTAAAGTTATGCAGGATTAAGAGCGTGGACGCTTTGACTGACAGGTGGCTTGTTTGAGCAACCAGGCGTCACTCAGCGTGGCTCGGCTCCACCCACGCTCCACCTCTTTGTCCACTTTTAGATCAGTGCTGGAAGAAATGAGGGAGTTGCAAAACAGTGACTCAAGTGACACTAAATACAACGCACCAGACCTTTAGCTCAGTATCTCAAAGCGTGATTCTTTAGTAAACAGATGATTTTATACGCAACATGATTTCTGAATTTTCACAGTTTTAATCTGCAGGTCTGACGGAGCGTGACGTGGGGCTCCGTTTTCCCAAAAGTTGAATCTGGCTCAGCTTCTCTTCCTCCACTGAAATGAGCCGCTGGTTCTTAGGACACGATAAAGAAACCTTACTCAAGAATGTAAAGTTTGCAAATTAACTAAAATTATCAACAGACTTCATGTCAGAGTTGTTTATGTATATATATGTATAAAATGTGTTGGGTTTGGCTGTTCATCACGCTCTGGTTCTGATGCCCATTCCAACGCCGTTCCACTGGCACCGGACCTGAAAACCTCCCGATGGTCCAAACCTCCTGTGCTCCTGGTACCAACACTTTCCCAGAGCTTTGAGCTCCCAGTCTGGGTAAAGTGCTAGTTGCATTTGAAATGAATTCAAGGTGCCAAATCTTTCATGTTGCAGCAGCACTAATAAGAAAAATGATCAACGCTGTCGTTTAGGCAGGTTAAATAATTCCACCACAAACTCTGACACCTCACTCAGCGTCACATCGTCGATCTCCTTCTGAAGTTTATCTCGAGTTTGAAGCCGCGCTTAAGAATGTAACAACTGCCACCGGCCGCTAATTGAATGAGTAAACATATCAAACCCACTAATGAGAGGAATGTGATGCTATGAAGTCCCCACAATTCCTCAGCGGCCTCCTGAATTCTAGAGGTCAGAGGTCAAATAGTTTGCTCCCATTTTGGTACCATCGTTAGAGGTCAGGGGTCACCGGCAAACGAACCCAACAGTCAACAACCGGCAACCAACAGAAGACGAACAAATGATTTAACTTCTGTTCTTTTACAGTGTGTTATTGTTATTGTGAGTAAAGAATATAAAAATAAATTATGTACAAGTTAACCTGATAATCGGACTTACTTTATTTTTTTATTTACTGCGTGAACTGATGAAGAAAGAACAAAAGCTTTATACGTTTTATTTTTTTATATAATATTTACATTTTGTTATACAGCTTTGTTTGAATACTCACGTCTGATTGGACACTTTCATTTTAACATATGTTATTTCTGTATACAGTAGAAGACCGTTGCTATGGAGACAGTTCAGATCACAGACTTTGGAAAACCTCAACAAACGCAATAAAATCACTTTAAATCATTAAAATAATTTAGAAATCAAATGATCGATTTCTTTAGTGAGTAGCCGAATAATTAGCAGGATAATCTGTAACAGTGGGTCAATGATGCTGTTCATGATCTCACCACACACAGGACCAAGGTCTGTGTTTGGGTTTAGATTAGTTTACTTTTTTAATAAAGTAACTTTTTTAATAAAGTAAACACGTTTTTCAACTCACTTTTTAATGTTTGGATCTTTTCCAAGAGTGCCAAAAAAAAAATCAAACCAGTAACACGAGTCAATATTTTTCATGTGTTTGCATTTCCTAACTTAATAGACGCAGAGTTCCCGTCAAACCTTTTCTGTCAAATCACTTTTCATAACACTCACAACAGAAATGTTTGTTACACCCTGTGAAAACGACAGAAAACACAGCTGGGAAGTTTGTGGTCAGCTGCCCCAATTTATTTATTTAAACGGAGCTGTTTACATGAACCTCTGATCCTTATAATTAAGACTCCAGCCGACAGATCATTATAAACTCTGACTGCGACTGAGAAAAGGCAGCTTACTCCTCATACAAAATGATCCTTTTAATAATCAATGTTACACTTTTAATGACATCCCGAATATTCCCATGATGGGTTTGTTTGTGAAAAGCAAACAGGACAGCATTAACATGTTTTGAAGCCACAGTGATCCGTTTATTATAGCTTCAGGCTTTTTGAGCTTATACATGTTATTTTAATGAACTCGAATATAACGTCAGCCTGCACAGACCCAAAATTAGATGACATGACTGACCAGGATAGGAAACTTTTAATGAGTGGCAGACTACTGTAAGTCTGTGCTGTAAACTGCACATTAATCTGAGCATTATGTTATCACAATGGACTTTCTCCTTGCTCCTTTTGTCATCCTGGCTCTCGACTGTCCTTTCGGTTGACCCCTCCGACAACCGGTGCACTTGTTCCCCACAACAAGAGCTGCAGAGAAGCTATTAAACCAAAAATATCTCCCATTGAAGTGCAGCTCAGCTCATCTCGCGGCCTCTATTCAACAATCAGTGTTTGTTTGTTGTGGGACTGGATCCACCAAGGTTCAATGAGGAATTTTCAATCAGGAATGTTTGACGTCCACTCAGCTGTCACTCAAGAATCAGGTGTTCGGTGCTCTTCTTCATGATTTCACAACAGCAGGAACAAACTCTGCAGGGGAGGGTTACCCAGAGCTGAGCCAGGTCAAGACCAAGTCCAACATTTTAAGTAAAGCAACTTTTTTTTACCATAAAACCACTTACGATCATTTGACCTCCTGTTGATCCACACTGACCTGTGATCAGCTGAACGGTGTCTCTGTCATTCGTACGTCTGTTCTCACACTATGTAACTTTGGGCTCCGGGTCGGGAGAAGTACGTAACGCTTTACGGCACTAAGTCACACAGCAGCAACTAGCTGGGCTGTCCCGGGGGAGTGTTAGTGTTCGTACCACCGGAGCTTTGGACCACCAACAAGAAGAAGAAGACGAAGAGGTTTACAGGCCCGGGACATGCTGACGGGAAGCAGAGCCGATGTCGTGCTAGAACCAGAGCTGGCTGATTATGTAGCTTGGCAGGACATTGCATATTAATTGTTAGAAGGACACGTGATGAACAGTTTCAGAGAATTCAAACTTCAAATTCAGAGAAAAGTGGGACATTGACATTTAGAACTTCTGTTGTAAGAAAAATATTAAAAGTTTCTTTCTTCATGTAAAGACAACTTTTTTTTTGCATGCATCTATTTGTAAAGAGACTTTCTACAACCTAAAAACAAAAATAAAATATAGAGTGGGCTGTACCAAATCAAACTCTGACCGGTAATGTATCAAATATATTTAATGTATTAAATATACAACATCTGATGAGAAAATATAAAAAAATAAAGCTTGCTGATAAATTTTTGCACATTTCATGGTTTTAAACAGGTTACGGAAGAAAAAAACGAGATGTGATGTAGAACACAGTAAGGTATGTTAAATATGTCTTGTCAGTGACATAAGGACGCGAACAGAAACCTACTCGGTCCAGTGTTGGTCTCCACCTCCTCCTCATGTGGACCTTCTTACTCTTTGTTGTACGTGACCTGACGTCAGAACTTTACGTCAGAAGGTCGCGTTCAGAAATGACACGTTCAGAAATGACGCTGCAGCTTCACAGTTTGAAGTCCAAAGCCTCGGCCTGTTGTACTTTTGGATTCTCTGTATGCGTCTTTTGAATTTCTGATGTTTCTCGTTAAAGAAATGTTTTGTGTCATTGATCAGAGACTTTCTGCTCCCGGATGAACCTCACTGGCTGATTCTGAACACATCCTGCCGACTGTGAACAAAGCGCACACATGAAAACGTCGCTGCTCTTTAACACACAATTAGCAGCTCGAGCATGAATGGTAAACTGACTCACATGCACACACGGAGCGGTCATGTTGGAATGCGTCCAGAAGTGCATGCTCGAGGCTGATCCTCGTGTTATGTCTAACCCAAAGAAAGACAGAGTACGGTTTCATTTCTCCTTCACGCCGAGGACGGAAAGCTTCTGTGACTGTTGTTATGTAGAGCGTAACTAGAAAGGGCCCCGTCCTCCGAGTAACTAAGGTGTCAGCTTCAGGGTGGACCAAGGCCAAAACAATTCTATGTGGAAAATAAATCAGTCACCTCAGAAAACAAATGACAACAGACTGACCTCCCTCACTAACAACACAGGAGAAGATCAACTCAAAATGACCATCCACTCCGACCCAAACCAAAACTACTTCACAAAAGAACGCGTGGCCGGTTGGGAGCGGTGGAGGAAGCGCTGGTTGTCCACACGCCATCTTGGCTCCTTATATGTCAGGTGGTTCCCAGCTGCAGCCAATCACGCGGGAATCACTCCACCAATCATCTCCTGGGGATGACACATCCCTATTTACATGTGAAATTGACAACAACAAAAAAAACACAGAGCAGACTACAAACATATGACCACAGTCGTTGTTTGGAAATGTAAAGATTGAAATACCTCCACGATCCCGACGTCTTTCACTTATTTTAACACTGAAAGACAACAGCTGTTATAATGTGAGGCTGTGATGATCTTTGTGAAAAACTGTTGGATGAAAAATGGACAGAGAACTTTGCTATTCTTAGATTTTTTTACCACCCGAGGGGCAATAAATGTAAAGTATCAGAGAGAAGACCATGTCAGCTTGTCTCGGCTGAGTTTCGGTGAATTAATGCGACTTTTATTTTGTAATCATGCTGAATTTTTACTTGTGTATTAGCTGGTATAGTAACAGATCCTGTAAGTACACACATGTTTACTTGAGTATTATCCATTCTGGTACTTAAACTTAAATATTTCCATGTGATGTTACTTTGTTCTTTTTCTGGAATACATTTCAGAGAAATACTCTGGTATCTTTATTTGACAGCTGTTTTATATTACCCACCTCTTCTCTTTGGCTTTTGACACCATGTAGATTTTATGTGTATACATGCATATTTTTATTTATGTATTTATTTATTTTTAATCTTGTGCGGGTAGTGCTTTTTATTTATTTTATTTTATTTTATTGTTTTTTATATTTCTATTGTCTCTATGTTTTTATTGTGTTTCTATTGTGTTATTTATTGTGTTTTATCTTGTTGTGCAGCACTCTGGAAACCTTGTGTTTGCTAAAAATCGTGCTATATAAATGAAGTGGATTGAAGATTATAATGACTATAAATCTATGATGAGCTATAAACAGTCTTGTAGTTCTCGAGATGAGTCGTCTGAGGCTGCTTTGGCCTTGGTCTTGTCTCGGTCTTGATACTCTCTGGTCTTGGTCGATGTCGTAGCTCATCAGCTCCAGCTTGACCAGCTGCAACATAAAAAAATCCTTCATAATTCTTAAGACTTTCAGTGCCGAGCAGTTTTTCAATGTGCTATTGTTACTTTTACTCTTTTAATTGCCTGAATATATACTTCACCACTGCATGTATGAAATGTAATATTGACTGATATTTTTCAATCTTCATATTTTTTGCACTTTTTCTCTCTTCTAGCACAAAAGCTACATACTTGTTTTAATGTATTTATTAGATTTCCTGTCCATGATGATTGTAAAAGATGAATAAACATACAGTAAATGTTGGAACTAACCAAATGTATTCTATAAAAATTAAAATATTCACATAACACAAAGAAACTGAAAATAAAAACATAAATTCACAATGAAGAAGCAAAGATAAATATAATAACGCAATATAAAGCATATATCTTTATTGTAAATATTCATATTATTATACTGCAGATGCTGTTAGAGCATCCTGTTCACCCTCATTCATCCTTCACCGTTTGCTTTTCCTTCATCCGGAGAGAAGAGTGCAGTTTTTGTTCGGTCGCTTGATGAGGAAGACCCGAACATGACCCTCCATTTCCCACTTTACCAATGCCCCACCAAGGACAGCGTCTGTGTGTGTGTGTGTGTGTGTGTGTGTGTGTGTGTGTGTGTGTGTGTGTGTGCGCGCGCACAGTGCGTGTGTTCAAATGTTTTTATATTTGTTGGCTGCATGTTTTTCCAATTAAAAATATTAAACTGACAATACACAAATAAAAGACGAGAATTTGTCTGAATACTGTTTAACTAAAATACTGTGTGTATATATATATATATATAATATATATATATATATATATTATATATATATATATATATATATATATATATATAAAAATTTAAATTATGTGTCTAGTAAACCTATCCAACCTGTATTCACATGAATACAGAATAAAGACAAGATATGTAATGTTCATGAAATAAAAGGTGTGTGTGATATGTCTGCTGTTGTTGACCTTGTTGATGTCTGGCTGTTAGTAAAGACTAAGTAATGTCATCAGAACAAATACAGAGAAAAAAGCTAAAATGCAAAAATATCAGAAACTGCAGTTCCACAAACGTCTCCAGAAGTGAGTCAGTCTCCATAAGTCCCCATGTCCAAATGTCCAACTTCACAGCAGAAATAAACATGTTTACAGCCTGGTACAAAAAACAGTTTTGGTCTCTGTAGCTAATTTCCCCGTTCATGACAACTGTACTGAGGGTGAATTTATATACAACTCACCTGTTCACATTATATTAAGGCTTAAAGTTATGCAGGATTAAGAGCGTGGACGCTTTGATTGACAGGTGGGTGCAGTTTTAGGTGGTTTGTTTGAGCAACCAGGTGTTATTCAGCCCGCCTTAGATCCACGTCTTTGTCCATCTGTGGGGAGACGTGACTGCCAAGATGGAGACAACCAGAGTCACCGCACTGAGCTTCACCATCACGGAGACCACGTCCATTTTTATACAGTCAGCAACTGTCAGTGTGTATTAAAAGGACAGCTTCATGTAAACAGAAACAAAATCTCTTCATAGTTTTATGTGTTGTGGTATCGTATATGAAGATTAATCTGTACTCTGAAACTGAAACACACCCACAGCTCTGAAACACAACTGTGGCAGCAGGCTGTTCCAGCACACACACACACACACACACACACACACACACACACACCTGTCACTTGAATCAAGAAACAATGTGTGTGTGTGTGTGTGTGTGTGTGTGTGTGTGTGTGTGTGTGTGTGTGTGAGGTGTGTTGCTGAGAGGAAGTGGCTGAAATCTCAACAGAAGACGTCTTTAACCCCGTATGAGCCACAGCTAACCTCTGTCAGCTGTTTGTGTGTGTGTGTGTGTGTGTGTGTGTGTGTGTTTGTGTGTGTGTGCGTGTGCGTGCACTATCTAGTTCTTCCTTACACTAGTCCATTCATCCAACCTGTCAGCTCTTTGGACACGCCTGACAACCAACTCACAGGATTTATTGGAAAATAACAACCAACATGAGTGTATGTTACAGAATGTGCTGAGTGTGTTGTTGTTCTGCGTGTATACATTACCGGTCAAGGTTTGATTTGGTACAGCCGACTCTATATTTTATTTTTGAATGATCTTTCCTGTTTTTAGGTTGTAGAAAGTCTCTTTACAAATAGATGCATGCAAACAAAGAGATACTTTTAATATTTTTCTTACAACAGAAGTTCTAAATGTCAAAGTTCCCACTTTTTTCCACCTCTAAAACTGTTTATCACATGTCCTTCTACTTTCATGACAATGAGAATCATCCTAATTCAGCGAGTTATAAAAAAACAATAACTGACCTTGTATCGTCAAAGGTACTGATGATAAATGAAAGAGATGCGTACCCATACTGGTGTCCTTCACTCATTCACTCTCATTGGACTAACTCCAAAAGGTGTCACTCACAATGACACATTGTACATTCAAGTCCTGCACGATTTCTCTGCTTTCTTCTGCGAGGCAGCGTTTAATCAGAAGAAAGAAAGACAGAGAAGAGGAATGTGTAAACACAAACGTGAACATATGGATATAAATGCATGAAGAAAAACACACTGACGCAGGCTCAGAAAACACTTTAATGCACATTACATGTCGTTCTGAAGGACGGTTATACAATTCTGTATGAGTGTTATTTACTTTGGTTGGCAAGAACAAGAGGAAAGAACATAAATATGATGAACATGAACAAGAACAAGAAAAAAGAAGAAAAAGAGCAAAGAGGAACAAAAAAGTCAAAATTTTGAGGAAAAAAATCTGAATTTTAAGAAAAAAAGTCAGAATTTTAAGAAAAAAAGTCAGAATTTTTTAAAGAAAAAGTCAGAATTTTAAGAAAAAAAGTCCGAATTTTGAGGGGGAAAAAAATCTGAATTTTAAGAAATAAAAAATCTGAATTTTAAGAAAAAAAGTCAGAATTTTGAGGGAAAAAAGTCAGAATTTTAAGAAATAAAAAAATCTGAATTTTACGAAAAAATGTCAGAATTTTGCGGGGAAAAAAGGCAGAATTTTAAGAAATAAAAAAATCTGAATTTTAAGAAAAAAAATCAGAATGTTGAGAAAAAAAAGTCAGAATTTTAAGACATAAAAAATCTGAATTTTAAGAAAAAATGTCAGAATTTTTAAAGAAAAAAGTCAGAATTTTAAGACATAAAAAAATCTGAATTTTAAGAAAAGAAATCAGAATGTTGAGAAGAAAAGTCCGAATTTTTAAAGAAAAAAGTCAGAATTTTAAGAAATAAAAAAATCTGAATTTTAAGAAAAAATGTCAGAATTTTGAGAAAAAAAGTCAGATTTTTCTAAGAAAAAAGTCAGATTTTTTTAAAGAAAAAAGTCAGAATTTTAAGAAATAAAAAAAGTCTGAATTTTAAGAAAAAAATTCAGAATTTTAGGGAAAAAAAGTCAGAATTTTAAGAAATTAAAAAATCTGAATTTTAAGAAAAAATGTCAGAATTTTGAGGGGAAAAAGGCAGAATTTTAAGAAATAAAAAAATCTGAATTTTAAGAAATAAAAAAATCTGAATTTTAAGAAAAAATGTCAGAATTTTGAGAAAAAAAGTCAGATTTTTCTAAGAAAAAAGTCAGATTTTTTTAAAGAAAAAAGTCAGAATTTTAAGAAATAAAAAAAGTCTGAATTTTAAGAAAAAAATTCAGAATTTTAGGGAAAAAAAGTCAGAATTTTAAGAAATTAAAAAATCTGAATTTTAAGAAAAAATGTCAGAATTTTGAGGGGAAAAAGGCAGAATTTTAAGAAATAAAAAAATCTGAATTTTAAGAAATAAAAAAATCTGAATTTTAAGAAAAAATGTCAGAATTTTGAGAAAAAAAGTCAGATTTTTCTAAGAAAAAAGTCAGATTTTTTTAAAGAAAAAAGTCAGAATTTTAAGAAATAAAAAAAGTCTGAATTTTAAGAAAAAAATTCAGAATTTTAGGGAAAAAAAGTCAGAATTTTAAGAAATTAAAAAATCTGAATTTTAAGAAAAAATGTCAGAATTTTGAGGGGAAAAAGGCAGAATTTTAAGAAATAAAAAAATCTGAATTTTAAGAAATAAAAAAATCTGAATTTTAAGAAAAAATGTCAGAATTTTGAGAAAAAAAGTCAGATTTTTCTAAGAAAAAAGTCAGATTTTTTTAAAGAAAAAAGTCAGAATTTTAAGAAATAAAAAAAGTCTGAATTTTAAGAAAAAAATTCAGAATTTTAGGGAAAAAAAGTCAGAATTTTAAGAAATTAAAAAATCTGAATTTTAAGAAAAAATGTCAGAATTTTGAGGGGAAAAAGGCAGAATTTTAAGAAATAAAAAAATCTGAATTTTAAGAAATAAAAAAATCTGAATTTTAAGAAAAAATGTCAGAATTTTGAGAAAAAAAGTCAGATTTTTCTAAGAAAAAAGTCAGATTTTTTTAAAGAAAAAAGTCAGAATTTTAAGAAATAAAAAAAGTCTGAATTTTAAGAAAAAAATTCAGAATTTTAGGGAAAAAAAGTCAGAATTTTAAGAAATTAAAAAATCTGAATTTTAAGAAAAAATGTCAGAATTTTGAGGGGAAAAAGGCAGAATTTTAAGAAATAAAAAAATCTGAATTTTAAGAAATAAAAAAATCTGAATTTTAAGAAAAAATGTCAGAATTTTGAGAAAAAAAGTCAGATTTTTCTAAGAAAAAAGTCAGATTTTTTTAAAGAAAAAAGTCAGAATTTTAAGAAATAAAAAAAGTCTGAATTTTAAGAAAAAAATTCAGAATTTTAGGGAAAAAAAGTCAGAATTTTAAGAAATTAAAAAATCTGAATTTTAAGAAAAAATGTCAGAATTTTGAGGGGAAAAAGGCAGAATTTTAAGAAATAAAAAAATCTGAATTTTAAGAAATAAAAAAATCTGAATTTTAAGAAAAAATGTCAGAATTTTGAGAAAAAAAGTCAGATTTTTCTAAGAAAAAAGTCAGATTTTTTTAAAGAAAAAAGTCAGAATTTTAAGAAATAAAAAAAGTCTGAATTTTAAGAAAAAAATTCAGAATTTTAGGGAAAAAAAGTCAGAATTTTAAGAAATTAAAAAATCTGAATTTTAAGAAAAAATGTCAGAATTTTGAGGGGAAAAAGGCAGAATTTTAAGAAATAAAAAAATCTGAATTTTAAGAAATAAAAAAATCTGAATTTTAAGAAAAAATGTCAGAATTTTGAGAAAAAAAGTCAGATTTTTCTAAGAAAAAAGTCAGATTTTTTTAAAGAAAAAAGTCAGAATTTTAAGAAATAAAAAAAGTCTGAATTTTAAGAAAAAAATTCAGAATTTTAGGGAAAAAAAGTCAGAATTTTAAGAAATTAAAAAATCTGAATTTTAAGAAAAAATGTCAGAATTTTGAGGGGAAAAAGGCAGAATTTTAAGAAATAAAAAAATCTGAATTTTAAGAAATAAAAAAATCTGAATTTTAAGAAAAAATGTCAGAATTTTGAGAAAAAAAGTCAGATTTTTCTAAGAAAAAAGTCAGATTTTTTTAAAGAAAAAAGTCAGAATTTTAAGAAATAAAAAAAGTCTGAATTTTAAGAAAAAAATTCAGAATTTTAGGGAAAAAAAGTCAGAATTTTAAGAAATTAAAAAATCTGAATTTTAAGAAAAAATGTCAGAATTTTGAGGGGAAAAAGGCAGAATTTTAAGAAATAAAAAAATCTGAATTTTAAGAAATAAAAAAATCTGAATTTTAAGAAAAAATGTCAGAATTTTGAGAAAAAAAGTCAGATTTTTCTAAGAAAAAAGTCAGATTTTTTTAAAGAAAAAAGTCAGAATTTTAAGAAATAAAAAAAGTCTGAATTTTAAGAAAAAAATTCAGAATTTTAGGGAAAAAAAGTCAGAATTTTAAGAAATTAAAAAATCTGAATTTTAAGAAAAAATGTCAGAATTTTGAGGGGAAAAAGGCAGAATTTTAAGAAATAAAAAAATCTGAATTTTAAGAAATAAAAAAATCTGAATTTTAAGAAAAAA